>NC_092111.1:44835286-44977069 GCF_045679555.1 Salvelinus alpinus | reverse complement strand
ACTGTCTACTCCTGCTGTGTTTTGGTAGCCTCCATTAGACTTTCTACTCCTGCTGTGTTTTGGTAGCCTCCATTAGACTGTCTACTCCTGCTGTGTTTTGGTAGCCTCCATTAGACTGTCTACTCCTGCTGTGTTTTGGTAGCCTCCATTAGACTGTCTACTCCTGCGGTGTTTTGGTAGCCTCCATTAGACTGTCTACTCTGTGGTGTTTTGGTAGCCTCCATTAGACTGTCTACTCCTGCTGTGTTTTGGTAGCCTCCATTAGACTGTCTACTCCTGCTGTGTTTTGGTAGCCTCCATTAGACTGTCTACTCCTGTGGTGTTTTGGTAGCCTCCATTAGACTGTCTACTCCTGTGGTGTTTTGGTAGCCTCCATTAGACTGTCTACTCCTGTGGTGTATTGGTAGCCTTCATTAGACTGTCTACTCCTGCTGTGTTTTGGTAGCCTCCATTAGTCTGTCTACTCCTGTGGTGTTTTGGTAGCCTCCATTAGTCTGTCTACTCCTGCTGTGTTTTGGTAGCCTCCATTAGACTGTCTACTCCTGCTGTGTTTTGGTAGCCTCCATTAGACTTTCTACTCCTGCTGTGTTTTGGTAGCCTCCATTAGACTGTCTACTCCTGCTGTGTTTTGGTAGCCTCCATTAGACTGTCTACTCCTGCTGTGTTTTGGTAGCCTCCATTAGACAGTCTACTCCTGCGGTGTTTTGGTAGCCTCCATTAGACTGTCTACTCCTGCTGTGTTTTGGTAGCCTCCATTAGACTGTCTACTCCTGTGGTGTTTTGGTAGCCTCCATTAGACTGTCTACTGCTGTTGTGTTTTGGTAGCCTCCATTAGACTGTCTACTCCTGTTGTGTTTTGGTAGCCTCCATTAGACTGTCTACTCCTGCTGTGTTTTGGTAGCCTCCATTAGACTGTCTACTCCTGCTGTGTTTTGGTAGCCTCCATTAGACTGTCTACTCCTGCTGTGTTTTGGTAGCCTCCATTTGACTGTCTACTCCTGCTGTGTTTTGGTAGCCTCCATTAGACTGTCTACTCCTGCTGTGTTTTGGTAGCCTCCATTAGACTGTCTACTCCTGCTGTGTTTTGGTAGCCTCCATTAGACTGTCTACTCCTGCTGTGTTTTGGTAGCCTCCATTAGACTGTCTACTCCTGTGGTGTTTTGGTAGCCTCCATTAGACTGTCTACTCCTGCTGTGTTTTGGTAGCCTCCATTAGACTGTCTACTCCTGTGGTGTTTTGGTAGCCTCCATTAGACTGTCTACTCCTGCGGTGTTTTGGTAGCCTCCATTAGACTGTCTACTCCTGTGGTGTTTTGGTAGCCTCCATTAGACTGTCTACTCCTGCGGTGTTTTGGTAGCCTCCATTAGACTGTCTACTCCTGTTGTGTTTTGGTAGCCTCCATTAGACTGTCTACTCCTGCTGTGTTTTGGTAGCCTCCATTAGACTGTCTACTCCTGTTGTGTTTTGGTAGCCTCCATTAGACTGTCTACTCCTGTTGTGTTTTGGTAGCCTCCATTAGACTGTCTACTCCTGCTGTGTTTTGGTAGCCTCCATTAGACTGTCTACTGCTGTGGTGTTTTTGGTAGCCTCCATTAGACTGTCTACTCCTGTGGTGTTTTGGTAGCCTTCATTAGACTGTCTACTCCTGCTGTGTTTTGGTAGCCTCCATTAGTCTGTCTACTCCTGTGGTGTTTTGGTAGCCTCCATTAGACTGTCTACTCCTGTGGTGTTTTGGTAGCCTCCATTAGACTGTCTACTCCTGTGGTGTTTTGGTAGCCTCCATTAGACTGTCTACTCCTGCTGTGTTTTGGTAGCCTCCATTAGACAGTCTACTCCTGCGGTGTTTTGGTAGCCTCCATTAGACTGTCTACTCCTGTGGTGTTTTGGTAGCCTCCATTAGACTGTCTACTCCTGTGGTGTTTTGGTAGCCTCCATTAGACTGTCTACTCCTGTGGTGTTTTGGTAGCCTCCATTAGACTGTCTACTCCTGTGGTGTTTTGGTAGCCTCCATTAGACTGTCTACTCCTGCTGTGTTTTGGTAGCCTCCATTAGACTGTCTACTCCTGCTGTGTTTTGGTAGCCTCCATTTGACTGTCTACTCCTGCTGTGTTTTGGTAGCCTCCATTAGACTGTCTACTGCTGTTGTGTTTTGGTAGCCTCCATTAGACTGTCTACTCCTGTTGTGTTTTGGTAGCCTCCATTAGACTGTCTACTCCTGCTGTGTTTTGGTAGCCTCCATTAGACTGTCTACTCCTGCTGTGTTTTGGTAGCCTCCATTAGACTGTCTACTCCTGCTGTGTTTTGGTAGCCTCCATTAGACTGTCTACTCCTGCTGTGTTTTGGTAGCCTCCATTAGACTGTCTACTCCTGCAGTGTTTTGGTAGCCTCCATTAGACTGTCTACTCCTGTTGTGTTTTGGTAGCCTCCATTAGACTGTCTACTCCTGCTGTGTTTTGGTAGCCTCCATTAGACTGTCTACTCCTGTTGTGTTTTGGTAGCCTCCATTAGACTGTCTACTCCTGTTGTGTTTTGGTAGCCTCCATTAGACTGTCTACTCCTGTTGTGTTTTGGTAGCCTCCATTAGACTGTCTACTCCTGTTGTGTTTTGGTAGCCTCCATTAGACTGTCTACTCCTGCTGTGTTTTGGTAGCCTCCATTAGACTGTCTACTGCTGTGGTGTTTTTGGTAGCCTCCATTAGACTGTCTACTCCTGTAGTGTTTTGGTAGCCTTCATTAGACTGTCTACTCCTGCTGTGTTTTGGTAGCCTCCATTAGTCTGTCTACTCCTGTGGTGTTTTGGTAGCCTCCATTAGACTGTCTACTCCTGTGGTGTTTTGGTAGCCTCCATTAGACTGTCTACTCCTGTGGTGTTTTGGTAGCCTCCATTAGACTGTCTACTCCTGCTGTGTTTTGGTAGCCTCCATTAGACAGTCTACTCCTGCGGTGTTTTGGTAGCCTCCATTAGACTGTCTACTCCTGTGGTGTTTTGGTAGCCTCCATTAGACTGTCTACTCCTGCTGTGTTTTGGTAACCTCCATTAGACAGTCTACTCCTGCGGTGTTTTGGTAGCCTCCATTAGACTGTCTACTCCTGTGGTGTTTTGGTAGCCTCCATTAGACTGTCTACTCCTGTGGTGTTTTGGTAGCCTCCATTAGACTGTCTACTCCTGTGGTGTTTTGGTAGCCTCCATTAGACTGTCTACTCCTGCTGTGTTTTGGTAGCCTCCATTAGACTGTCTACTCCTGCTGTGTTTTGGTAGCCTCCATTTGACTGTCTACTCCTGCTGTGTTTTGGTAGCCTCCATTAGACTGTCTACTGCTGTTGTGTTTTGGTAGCCTCCATTAGACTGTCTACTCCTGTTGTGTTTTGGTAGCCTCCATTAGACTGTCTACTCCTGCTGTGTTTTGGTAGCCTCCATTAGACTGTCTACTCCTGCTGTGTTTTGGTAGCCTCCATTTGACTGTCTACTCCTGCTGTGTTTTGGTAGCCTCCATTAGACTGTCTACTCCTGCTGTGTTTTGGTAGCCTCCATTAGACGGTCTACTCCTGCTGTGTTTTGGTAGCCTCCATTAGACTGTCTACTCCTGCAGTGTTTTGGTAGCCTCCATTAGACTGTCTACTCCTGTTGTGTTTTGGTAGCCTCCATTAGACAGTCTACTCCTGCGGTGTTTTGGTAGCCTCCATTAGACTGTCTACTCCTGTGGTGTTTTGGTAGCCTCCATTAGACTGTCTACTCCTGTGGTGTTTTGGTAGCCTCCATTAGACTGTCTACTCCTGTGGTGTTTTGGTAGCCTCCATTAGACTGTCTACTCCTGTGGTGTTTTGGTAGCCTCCATTAGACTGTCTACTCCTGCTGTGTTTTGGTAGCCTCCATTAGACTGTCTACTCCTGCTGTGTTTTGGTAGCCTCCATTTGACTGTCTACTCCTGCTGTGTTTTGGTAGCCTCCATTAGACTGTCTACTGCTGTTTTGTTTTGGTAGCCTCCATTAGACTGTCTACTCCTGCTGTGTTTTGGTAGCCTCCATTAGACTGTCTACTCCTGCTGTGTTTTGGTAGCCTCCATTTGACTGTCTACTCCTGCTGTGTTTTGGTAGCCTCCATTAGACTGTCTACTCCTGCTGTGTTTTGGTAGCCTCCATTAGACGGTCTACTCCTGCTGTGTTTTGGTAGCCTCCATTAGACTGTCTACTCCTGCAGTGTTTTGGTAGCCTCCATTAGACTGTCTACTCCTGTTGTGTTTTGGTAGCCTCCATTAGACAGTCTACTCCTGCGGTGTTTTGGTAGCCTCCATTAGACTGTCTACTCCTGTGGTGTTTTGGTAGCCTCCATTAGACTGTCTACTCCTGTGGTGTTTTGGTAGCCTCCATTAGACTGTCTACTCCTGTGGTGTTTTGGTAGCCTCCATTAGACTGTCTACTCCTGTGGTGTTTTGGTAGCCTCCATTAGACTGTCTACTCCTGCTGTGTTTTGGTAGCCTCCATTAGACTGTCTACTCCTGCTGTGTTTTGGTAGCCTCCATTTGACTGTCTACTCCTGCTGTGTTTTGGTAGCCTCCATTAGACTGTCTACTGCTGTTGTGTTTTGGTAGCCTCCATTAGACTGTCTACTCCTGTTGTGTTTTGGTAGCCTCCATTAGACTGTCTACTCCTGCTGTGTTTTGGTAGCCTCCATTAGACTGTCTACTCCTGCTGTGTTTTGGTAGCCTCCATTAGACTGTCTACTCCTGCTGTGTTTTGGTAGCCTCCATTAGACTGTCTACTCCTGCTGTGTTTTGGTAGCCTCCATTAGACTGTCTACTCCTGCTGTGTTTTGGTAGCCTCCATTAGACTGTCTACTCCTGCAGTGTTTTGGTAGCCTCCATTAGACTGTCTACTCCTGTTGTGTTTTGGTAGCCTCCATTAGACTGTCTACTCCTGCTGTGTTTTGGTAGCCTCCATTAGACTGTCTACTCCTGTTGTGTTTTGGTAGCCTCCATTAGACTGTCTACTCCTGTTGTGTTTTGGTAGCCTCCATTAGACTGTCTACTCCTGTTGTGTTTTGGTAGCCTCCATTAGACTGTCTACTCCTGTTGTGTTTTGGTAGCCTCCATTAGACTGTCTACTCCTGCTGTGTTTTGGTAGCCTCCATTAGACTGTCTACTGCTGTGGTGTTTTTGGTAGCCTCCATTAGACTGTCTACTCCTGTGGTGTTTTGGTAGCCTTCATTAGACTGTCTACTCCTGCTGTGTTTTGGTAGCCTCCATTAGTCTGTCTACTCCTGTGGTGTTTTGGTAGCCTCCATTAGACTGTCTACTCCTGTGGTGTTTTGGTAGCCTCCATTAGACTGTCTACTCCTGTGGTGTTTTGGTAGCCTCCATTAGACTGTCTACTCCTGCTGTGTTTTGGTAGCCTCCATTAGACAGTCTACTCCTGCGGTGTTTTGGTAGCCTCCATTAGACTGTCTACTCCTGTGGTGTTTTGGTAGCCTCCATTAGACTGTCTACTCCTGCTGTGTTTTGGTAGCCTCCATTAGACAGTCTACTCCTGCGGTGTTTTGGTAGCCTCCATTAGACTGTCTACTCCTGTGGTGTTTTGGTAGCCTCCATTAGACTGTCTACTCCTGTGGTGTTTTGGTAGCCTCCATTAGACTGTCTACTCCTGTGGTGTTTTGGTAGCCTCCATTAGACTGTCTACTCCTGTGGTGTTTTGGTAGCCTCCATTAGACTGTCTACTCCTGCTGTGTTTTGGTAGCCTCCATTAGACTGTCTACTCCTGCTGTGTTTTGGTAGCCTCCATTTGACTGTCTACTCCTGCTGTGTTTTGGTAGCCTCCATTAGACTGTCTACTGCTGTTGTGTTTTGGTAGCCTCCATTAGACTGTCTACTCCTGTTGTGTTTTGGTAGCCTCCATTAGACTGTCTACTCCTGCTGTGTTTTGGTAGCCTCCATTAGACTGTCTACTCCTGCTGTGTTTTGGTAGCCTCCATTAGACTGTCTACTCCTGCTGTGTTTTGGTAGCCTCCATTTGACTGTCTACTCCTGCTGTGTTTTGGTAGCCTCCATTAGACTGTCTACTCCTGCTGTGTTTTGGTAGCCTCCATTAGACTGTCTACTCCTGCTGTGTTTTGGTAGCCTCCATTAGACTGTCTACTCCTGCCGTGTTTTGGTAGCCTCCATTAGACTGTCTACTCCTGTTGTGTTTTGGTAGCCTCCATTAGACTGTCTACTCCTGCTGTGTTTTGGTAGCCTCCATTAGACTGTCTACTCCTGTTGTGTTTTGGTAGCCTCCATTAGACTGTCTACTGCTGTTGTGTTTTGGTAGCCTCCATTAGACTGTCTACTCCTGTTGTGTTTTGGTAGCCTCCATTAGACTGTCTACTCCTGTTGTGTTTTGGTAGCCTCCATTAGACTGTCTACTCCTGCTGTGTTTTGGTAGCCTCCATTAGACTGTCTACTGCTGTGGTGTTTTTGGTAGCCTCCATTAGACTGTCTACTCCTGTGGTGTTTTGGTAGCCTTCATTAGACTGTCTACTCCTGCTGTGTTTTGATAGCCTCCATTAGTCTGTCTACTCCTGTGGTGTTTTGGTAGCCTCCATTAGTCTGTCTACTCCTGCTGTGTTTTGGTAGCCTCCATTAGACTGTCTACTCCTGCTGTGTTTTGGTAGCCTCCATTAGACTGTCTACTCCTGCTGTGTTTTGGTAGCCTCCATTTGACTGTCTACTCCTGCTGTGTTTTGGTAGCCTCCATTTGACTGTCTACTCCTGCTGTGTTTTGGTAGCCTCCATTTGACTGTTTACTCCTGCTGTGTTTTGGTAGCCTCCATTTGACTGTCTACTCCTGCTGTGTTTTGGTAGCCTCCATTAGACTGTCTACTCCTGCGGTGTTTTGGTAGCCTCCATTAGACTGTCTACTCCTGTGGTGTTTTGGTAGCCTCCATTAGACTGTCTACTCCTGTGGTGTTTTGGTAGCCTCCATTAGACTGTCTACTCCTGTGGTGTTTTGGTAGCCTCCATTAGACTGTCTACTCCTGTGGTGTTTTGGTAGCCTCCATTAGACTGTCTACTCCTGTGGTGTTTTGGTAGCCTCCATTAGACTGTCTACTCCTGCTGTGTTTTGGTAGCCTCCATTAGACTGTCTACTCCTGCTGTGTTTTGGTAGCCTCCATTAGACTGTCTACTCCTGCTGTGTTTTGGTAGCCTCCATTTGACTGTCTACTCCTGCTGTGTTTTGGTAGCCTCCATTAGACTGTCTACTCCTGCTGTGTTTTGGTAGCCTCCATTAGACTGTCTACTCCTGCTGTGTTTTGGTAGCCTCCATTAGACTGTCTACTCCTGCAGTGTTTTGGTAGCCTCCATTAGACTGTCTACTCCTGTTGTGTTTTGGTAGCCTCCATTAGACTGTCTACTCCTGCTGTGTTTTGGTAGCCTCCATTAGACTGTCTACTCCTGTTGTGTTTTGGTAGCCTCCATTAGACTGTCTACTCCTGTTGTGTTTTGGTAGCCTCCATTAGACTGTCTACTCCTGTTGTGTTTTGGTAGCCTCCATTAGACTGTCTACTCCTGTTGTGTTTTGGTAGCCTCCATTAGACTGTCTACTCCTGCTGTGTTTTGGTAGCCTCCATTAGACTGTCTACTGCTGTGGTGTTTTTGGTAGCCTCCATTAGACTGTCTACTCCTGTGGTGTTTTGGTAGCCTTCATTAGACTGTCTACTCCTGCTGTGTTTTGATAGCCTCCATTAGTCTGTCTACTCCTGTGGTGTTTTGGTAGCCTCCATTAGTCTGTCTACTCCTGCTGTGTTTTGGTAGCCTCCATTAGACTGTCTACTCCTGCTGTGTTTTGGTAGCCTCCATTAGACTGTCTACTCCTGCTGTGTTTTGGTAGCCTCCATTTGACTGTCTACTCCTGCTGTGTTTTGGTAGCCTCCATTTGACTGTCTACTCCTGCTGTGTTTTGGTAGCCTCCATTTGACTGTTTACTCCTGCTGTGTTTTGGTAGCCTCCATTTGACTGTCTACTCCTGCTGTGTTTTGGTAGCCTCCATTAGACTGTCTACTCCTGCGGTGTTTTGGTAGCCTCCATTAGACTGTCTACTCCTGTGGTGTTTTGGTAGCCTCCATTAGACTGTCTACTCCTGTGGTGTTTTGGTAGCCTCCATTAGACTGTCTACTCCTGTGGTGTTTTGGTAGCCTCCATTAGACTGTCTACTCCTGTGGTGTTTTGGTAGCCTCCATTAGACTGTCTACTCCTGTGGTGTTTTGGTAGCCTCCATTAGACTGTCTACTCCTGTGGTGTTTTGGTAGCCTCCATTTGACTGTCTACTCCTGTGGTGTTTTGGTAGCCTCCATTTGACTGTCTACTCCTGTGGTGTTTTGGTAGCCTCCATTTGACTGTCTACTCCTGTGGTGTTTTGGTAGCCTCCATTAGACTGTCTACTCCTGTGGTGTTTTGGTAGCCTCCATTAGACTGTCTACTCCTGTGGTGTTTTGGTAGCCTCCATTAGACTGTCTACTCCTGTGGTGTTTTGGTAGCCTCCATTAGACTGTCTACTCCTGTGGTGTTTTGGTAGCCTCCATTAGACTGTCTACTCCTGTGGTGTTTTGGTAGCCTCCATTAGACTGTCTACTCCTGTGGTGTTTTGGTAGCCTCCATTAGACTGTCTACTCCTGCTGTGTTTTGGTAGCCTCCATTAGACTGTCTACTCCTGTGGTGTTTTGGTAGCCTCCATTAGACTGTCTACTCCTGCTGTGTTTTGGTAGCCTCCATTAGACTGTCTACTCCTGCTGTGTTTTGGTAGCCTCCATTAGACTGTCTACTCCTGCTGTGTTTTGGTAGCCTCCATTAGACTGTCTACTCCTGCTGTGTTTTGGTAGCCTCCATTAGACTGTCTACTCCTGCTGTGTTTTGGTAGCCTCCATTAGACTGTCTACTCCTGCTGTGTTTTGGTAGCCTCCATTAGACTGTCTACTCCTGCTGTGTTTTGGTAGCCTCCATTAGACTGTCTACTCCTGCTGTGTTTTGGTAGCCTCCATTAGACTGTCTACTCCTGCTGTGTTTTGGTAGCCTCCATTAGACGGTCTACTCCTGTGGTGTTTTGGTAGCCTCCATTAGACTGTCTACTCCTGTGGTGTTTTGGTAGCCTCCATTAGACTGTCTACTGCTGCGGTGTTTTGGTAGCCTCCATTAGACTGTCTACTCCTGTGGTGTTTTGGTAGCCTCCATTAGACTGTCTACTCCTGCTGTGTTTTGGTAGCCTCCATTAGACTGTCTACTCCTGCTGTGTTTTGGTAGCCTCCATTTGACTGTCTACTCCTGCTGTGTTTTGGTAGCCTCCATTAGACTGTCTACTCCTGTGGTGTTTTGGTAGCCTCCATTTGACTAAGTGTTCTTTGGTACAGACCACCTGGCTAGGCGCATCTCATTAGTCTGAAGAAGCTCCCTTTCCTTGTTTCCTTTCCTTGTTTCTTCTCCTTGTTTCCTCACCTTGTTTCTTCTCCTTGTTTCCTCACCCTTGTTTCCTATCTTCTCATGTGAATAGTCAGAAGTAGTTTTCTCTCCTTGTTTCATCTCCTTGTTTGCTTTCCTATCATCTCAATAGTCTGAAGTAGTGTCCTCTCCTTGTTTACTCTCCTTGTTTACTGTCCTTGTTTCCTATCCTCTAATGTCAATAGTCTGAAATAGCTTCCTCATTGTGTTATTTTCTTGTTTACTCTCCTTGTTTCCTCTCCTTGTTTCCTCTCTTTGTTTCCTATCCTCATCTCAATAATCCCGAAGGAACTTCCTTTCCTCGATCATTTTCCTTCGGAGCAGAGCACTACAGCACCACGGCAACTAGCATGGTATCTAGCATTTCATTTATTTACCGTTGTTGCCATGACACTTTATTTATTGTTGTTGCCATGGTATTCAGACGTAACCGTTGTTGATCACAATGGAACACCGAGAAAATAATGAATCTGCGAAAGAGATCGCTCTCTGAGAGATTCACTATTGTTGTTGCTCACTGAAAAGCCGTGACACTTTTTTAATGTTAATCAGAAAACATAACCTACCCCGGAGCTTTCTCCAGAGGGAAATGGGTAACGAAGACAACGGGTCGCAGTGGGAGTTGAGTCACACAGTTTTAAAAGCTCATGTTGATCAGTACGCTATTTAATGCGAAAGCTAAGGCCACAAACGGGAAAACATTGGATAACTGGAACCCTTTCACAGCATCACAAACCATTGATGAATACCAGCTTGCAGATAATGAAGTTGTATTTGTCGTGATGCTGGTAAAATTCTGTGCTCTGTGTATGTGTCTGTGTCTGTGTGAGTGTCTGTGTCTGTGTGAGTGTGATACTCGTGACTGTTTTTGTAAAGAAGAGGGAACACACACACATTCGTTGAGAGAGTTATCGCGATTCACGATAACTCTCTCATCACCATCGTTCTGTCTAAATGACTCCTAGTTCTCCCTTCACCCTCTTTTATCTCTCTCCAGTTGACCTCTCTCTCCTCACATCACTGGCTCTCACCCTATTTCACCTGTTCTATCTCTCTCCAGTTGACCTCTCTGTCTCCTCACATCACTGTCTCTAGCCCTATTTCACCTGTTATATCGCTCACCATCTATTCCTCTCTCTCTCTCACACCCACCCACCATACTATACAAACATACCATCTTTATCTCCCTACATCCCACCTCTCTCTCTCCCCCTCTATCTGTCTCCGCTCCCCTGTCGTATCTCTCTCCCTCATCCCCTCTCTCTCCCCCTCTGTCGTTTCTCTCTCCCTCCATCCCCTCTCTCCCCCTCTATCTGTCTCCGCTCCCCTGTCGTCTCTCTCCCTCCATCCCATCTCTCTTTCCCCCTCGGTCATCTCTCTCCCTCCATCCCCTCTCTCTCCCCCTCTGTCATTTCTCTCTCCCTCCATCCCACCTCTCTCTCCCCCTCTGTCATCTCTCTCTCCCTCCATCCCCTCTCTCTGTCTCCGCTCCCCTGTCGTCTCTCTCTCCCCCTCTCTCTGTCTCCGCTCCCCTGTCGTCTCTCTCCCTCCATCCCCTCTCTCTCCCCCTCTCTCTGTCTCCCCTGTCGTCTCTCTTCTCCTCCCACCTCTTTCCCCTCTATCCCTGGGTCCTTGATGAAACGACATAGAGAGGCTGGTGTGACAGAAGGTCTGATGGGAGAGGACAGACCATTACAACCATCATTCACACTGACCTAATGTTCCCAAGATTTCACTGGAGCCTGTCTTAGATACACTGTCTGTGTGTGTGTGTGTGTCTGTGTGTGTGTGTGTGGGGTGCTTACATCCATGCGTGTGTGTGTGTGTAATGGTCCACGGCCTTCAATAGGGCCTGTGTGTGTGGGTGTGTGTCTGTGCCTGTGTCTGTGTAATGGTCATGGCACCAGGGCCTTGCAGTGTGTGTGTGTGTGTGTGTGTGTGTGTGTGTGTGTGTGTGTGTGTGTGTGTGTGTGTGTGTGTGTGTGTAATGGTCGTTGCACCAGGGCCTTGCAGTGCTGTCTGAATGGTGGCATCACTCTCCCATATAAATAACTCCATTACAGTAAAAGACGTCATGTGATGATAGCCTTATTTCCTTTCATTCTATCTGCATGGGCTTCTGATAGCTACCGGAACATTCTATACTATATCCCACTAACAGGGCTTCAAATAGCTACCGGGACATTCTATACTATATCCCACTAACAGGGCTTCAAATAGCTACCGGGAACATTCTATACTATATCCCACTAACAGGGCTTCAAATAGCTACCGGGACATTCTATACTATATCCCACTAACAGAGCTTCAAATAGCTACCGGAACATTCTATACTATATCCCACTAACAGAGCTTCAAATAGATACCGGAACATTCTATACTATATCCCACTAACAGGGCTTCAAATAGCTACCGGAACATTCTATACTATATCCCACTAACAGGGCTTCATATAGCTACCGGAACATTCTATACTATATCCCACTAACAGAGCTTCAAATAGATACCGGAACATTCTATACTATATCCCACTAACAGGGCTTCAAATAGCTACCGGAACATTCTATACTATATCCCACTAACAGGGCTTCTGATAGCTACCGGAACATTCTATACTATATCCCACTAACAGGGCTTCAAATAGATACCGGAACATTCTATACTATATCCCACTAACAGAGCTTCATATAGCTACCGGAACATTCTATACTATATCCCACTAACAGGGCTTCAAATAGCTACCGGGACATTCTATACTATATCCCACTAACAGGGCTTCAAATAGCTACCGGAACATTCTATACTATATCCCACTAACAGGGCTTCTGATAGCTACCGGAACATTCTATACTATATCCCACTAACAGGGCTTCATATAGCTACCGGAACATTCTATACTATATCCCACTAACAGGGCTTCAAATAGCTACCGGAACATTCTATACTATATCCCACTAACAGGGCTTCTGATAGCTACCGGAACATTCTATACTATATCCCACTAACAGGGCTTCAAATAGCTACCGGAACATTCTATACTATATCCCACTAACAGGGCTTCAAATAGCTACCGGAACATTCTATACTATATCCCACTAACAGGGCTTCAAATAGATACCGGAACATTCTATACTATATCCCACTAACAGAGGTTATTGGGGGAGGTTATTGGGGGTTGTCATGCCCTGACCATAGAGAGCTCTTGATTCTCTATTGCGTTTCAGGTCAGAGTGTGACTGGGGGGTTATCTAGATGTTCTATTTCTATGTTGGTGCTAATATGGTTCCTAATTAGAGGCAGCTGTTTATCGTTGCCTCTGATTGGGGATCATATTTAGGTAGCCATTTCCCCACCTGTGTTTTGTGGGATATTGTTTGTGTTTAGTGCATGTGTGCACGTCATGACTTCACCGTTTGTTTGTTTTGTTTGTTTCACGGAGATTAACAATATGTGGAACTATACTCACGCTGCGCCTTGGTCCAATCCTTTTCAAGAACGTGACAGGGGTGGTGTTTGGGGCTGGTGTGTGGGGCTGGTGTTTGGGGCTGGTGTTTGTGGCTGGTGTTTGGGGCTGGTGTTTGGGGGGGTTATTGGGGTGGTGTTAGGGACAATCCCATCTGGACAAGAGGAATACCTATGTAAGAATGCTGTTCATTGACTACAGCTCAGCATTCAACACCATAGTACCCTCAAAACTCATCATTAAGCTCGGGGACCTGGGTCTCGACCCTGCCCTGTGCAACAGGGTGCTGGACTTCCTGACGGGTCGCCCCCAGGTGGTGAAGGTAGGAAACAACATCTCCACTTCTCTGATCCTCAACACTGGAGCCCCACAAGGGTGCGTTCTCAACCCTCTCCTGTACTCCCTGTTCACCCACGACTGCGTGGCCATGCACACCTCCAATTTAATCATCAAGTTTGCAGACAACACAACAGTGGTAGGCCTGATTACAATGATGAGACAGCCTACAGGGAGGTGAGGGCCCTGGAGGAGTGGTGACATGAAAATCAACCTCTCAACAAAACGAAAGAGCTGATCATGGACTTCAGGAGACAGCAGAGGGAGCACCCCCCTATCCACATCGATGGGAACTCGGTGGAGAATGTGAAAAGCTTCAAGTTCCTCGGCGTACACATCCCATACGATCAGAAATGGTCCACCCAGACAGACTATGTGGTGAACAAGGCGCAACACTGCCTCTTCAACCTCAGGAGGCTGAAGAAATTTGGCTTGTCACCTAAAACCCTCACAAACTTTTAAAGATGCACATTTGAGAGCATCCTGTCGGGCTGTATCAATGCCTGGTATGGCAAATGCACTGCCCGCAACCACAGGGCTCCCGAGAGGGTGGTGTGGTCTGCACAAAGTTCATTATTTTACTTTTAGATTTGTGTGTATTGTTGTGAATGGTTAGATACTACTGCGTTGTTGGAGCTAGGAACACAAGCATTTAACTACACCTGCAATAACCCGCAATCTGCTAAATATGTGTATGTGACCAATAACATTTGATTTGATTGGGGCGGGGGGGTTGAGGGGGGTGATTGCAGGGGGGTGATTGCAGGGGGTGATTGGGTGGTTAGCTGGTGGTGGTTAGCTGGTTAGCAGGTGGTGATTGGGTGGTTAGCTGGTGGTGGTTAGCTGGTTAGCAGGGGTGATGTGGTGGTTAGCTGGTTAGCAGGTGGTGATTGGGGGTGGTGATTACAGGTGGGGATTGGGTGGTTAGCAGGTTAGCAGGGGGTGATTGGGTGGTTAGCAGGTGGTGATTGGGGGTGGTGCAGGCAGGGGGTGATTGGGTGGTTAGCAGGTTAGCAGGGGGTGATTGGGTGGTTAGCAGGTTAGCAGGGGGTGATTGGGTGGTTAGCAGGTTAGCAGGGGGTGATTGGGTGGTTAGCAGGTTAGCATGGGGTGATTGGGTGGTTAGCAGGTGGTGATTGGGGGTGGTGCAGGCAGGGGGTGATTGGGTGGTTAGCAGGTTAGCAGGGGGTGATTGGGTGGTTAGCAGGTTAGCAGGGGGTGATTGGGTGGTTAGCAGGGGGTGATTGGGTGGTTAGCTGGTTAGCAGGTAAAGGGGAATGTATTGATGTAGTTTCTGGTCTCAGAGAACAAGAGAACATCATATGATGGAAGAACAGCTGGATACAATATGTGATTGAACTGTAAAATGCTTTGTATTATCTAACCACAGTCCCACAGCATGCCTGAGACATACTCATAAACACACACACACACACACACACACACACTCTCTCTACACATTAAACCCATATGTAGCCTCATGTTTGAGGGATATGTGAATGGAAGACAGACCTGTTGAAAGATCGGACGTGACAGAGTGTATTGACATGAAACGGCCTGCTTCTCTCCCTGTTGTTATTGCTCTTTGAATGCATTACACAAACAGAAGGGGTAGCAATCATTGTCATCATTCCTCTTCCTAATCACAGTAATTATCACCATCATCATCAATGTGAACATTCTGTCAATCTGGCGAACAGCAACCACTGGTGTAAACACGAAACAATTACACATCTATTCTGTTTATTGCAGTGGTTGATTGTGAACAGCTTCAGAATGGTTAAAGAGACGTGTTATTGGAGACGGCATGCTGTGAGTCATGGTTTTCTGGAGGGTTTAAATGGAGCTCAGGGTACATAACAACCTGTTTAGCAGAGCAATGAGCCCCGACGGTCATATAGCAAGGAGCTGAAACATTAAACTGACGGTCATATAGCAAGGAGCTGAAACATTAAACTGACGGTCATATAGCAAGAAGATTAAACCTTAAACTGACGGTCATATAGCAAGAAGATTAAACCTTAAACTGATGGTCATATAGCAAGAAGCTGAAACCTTAAACTGACGGTCATATAGCAAGAAGCTGAAACCTTAAACTGATGGTCATATAGCAAGAAGCTGAAACCTTAAACTGATGGTCATATAGCAAGGAGCTGAAACCTTAAACTGATGGTCATATAGCAAGAAGATTAAACCTTAAACTGACGGTCATATAGCAAGAAGATTAAACCTTAAACTGACGGTCATATAGCAAGGAGCTGAAACCTTAAACTGATGGTCATATAGCAAGAAGATTAAACCTTAAACTGACGGTCATATAGCAAGAAGATTAAACCTTAAACTGATGGTCATATAGCAAGGAGCTGAAACCTTAAACTGATGGTCATATAGCAAGAAGATTAAACCTTAAACTGACGGTCATATAGCAAGAAGATTAAACCTTAAACTGACGGTCATATAGCAAGGAGCTGAAACCTTAAACTGATGGTCATATAGCAAGAAGATTAAACCTTAAACTGACGGTCATATAGCAAGAAGATTAAACCTTAAACTGATGGTCATATAGCAAGGAGCTGAAACCTTAAACTGATGGTCATATAGCAAGAAGATTAAACCTTAAACTGATGGTCATATAGCAAGAAGCTGAAACCTTAAACTGATGGTCATATAGCAAGGAGCTGAAACCTTAAACTGATGGTCATATAGCAAGAAGATTAAACCTTAAACTGACGGTCATATAGCAAGAAGATTAAACCTTAAACTGACGGTCATATAGCAAGAAGATTAAACCTTAAACTGACGGTCATATAGGAAGAAGATTAAACCTTAAACTGATGGTCATATAGCAAGAAGCTGAAACCTTAAACTGATGGTCATATAGCAAGAAGCTGAAACATTAAACTGATGGTCATATAGCAAGAAGCTGAAACATTAAACTGATGGTCATATAGCAAGAAGATTAAACCTTAAACTGATGGTCATATAGCAAGAAGCTGAAACCTTAAACTGACGGTCATATAGCAAGAAGCTGAAACCTTAAACTGATGGTCATATAGCAAGAAGCTGAAACCTTAAACTGATGGTCATATAGCAAGAAGATTAAACCTTAAACTGATGGTCATATAGCAAGAAGATTAAACCTTAAACTGACGTTGTGATAAGGCCCCTGGCAACCATGACCAATAGCAACCAATGGGTTTGGCTAGAGCCAGAGGTGTGAAGGGCCAGTTTATGACCCAAAGCCTAGGCTGCATGGCTCCAGAAGGGGAGGGGAGCCGACTGCAGGAGATAGAAAATAGCAGAGTTGGTGTCCCTGAGAGAGGCCTGTGGCTGCATGGCTCCAGAGGGGGAGGGGAGCCGACTGCAGGAGATAGAAAATAGCAGAGTTGGTGTCCCTGAGAGAGGCCTGTGAGATGGTGTGCGAAGAGTCTCCGGTAAGGAATTCGTAACAGTTTGAATTATAGTTTACGATGTTTCTCACAAAAAGTTTTTATTTTTATTTTATTTTTTTACAAGTTTGTAGTATCGTACCAGATGGCGTCCTGCAGCGGTTTCAAGCGGCAACGTTTTGGGCACAACAAAGAAGAACCTTTGCCAACATTACAATACAGTTTATAATGGGTTCTCATTAAATGTTTTGGGGTTTTTTCGAAACGTACTTCAACAATGAACAAGGTTGTGGAATAATACCTGCCGGCACAAAGCCTACAAGGTTGTGGTTTCATTTTGAATTTTGGAATGTTACATTTTTTAAATTCATATAATATTCTTCAGTGAAGTTTGCAGTGAATGAATTTAACATGATGAACAGGAATGCCATTAACTCTCACGGGTGGCCAAAAATGTGCCACACCCTGATTGTCCATTCCTCCGGAAGATAACCTATGGAATACAGTAAAAAAGATCCAGCTGCTTTAACAAACCAGCATGAAAATGAATACAAACCCAATTGATGGTAAAAATGAATCCAAACAACCACACATGCTGGCTTATTCATGCAAACCAAATGTCTGGTTCAAAATAACCCAGCGTGTGTTCTGCCCAATGTTTTCCCAGCGCTGGGTTTCCAAATAACCTAATTTGGGTTGTTTTTAAGACAGCATTTTTGTGTAGCAAGCACAGTGAAATCTCAAACTGCTTTTTGTTACTTTGTGTCAGGGGCTTTATGGATCAGAGAGAGGATCATGTTGAATATCTCAACTTTTACAAAGAATTTAAAATCCAATACATTTTGTTGCCACATATTCACAAATTGCTCTTAATTCAATAATAATCACTAAAACCTGGAACGTACATTTATTTATTTTTTCTTCCTGAAACTGTATAACCAACCAGCTAACAGACTTTACTAGACAGAGGAGAAGCCTGTATAACTAACCAGCTAACAGACTTTACTAGACAGAGGAGAAGCCTGTATAACCAACCAGCTAACAGACTTTACTAGACAGAGGAGAAGCCTGTATAACCAACCAGCTAACAGACTTTACTAGACAGAGGAGACGCCTGTATAACCAACCAGCTAACAGACTTTACTAGACAGAGGAGAAGCCTGTATAACCAACCAGCTAACAGACTTTACCAGACAGAGGAGAAGCCTGTATAACCAACCAGCTAACAGACTTTACTAGACAGAGGAGAAGCCTGTATAACCAACCAGCTAACAGACTTTACTAGACAGAGGAGACGCCTGTATAACCAACCAGCTAACAGACTTTACTAGACAGAGGAGAAGCCTGTATAACCAACCAGCTAACAGACTTTACTAGACAGAGGAGAAGCCTGTATAACCAACCAGCTAACAGACTTTACTAGACAGAGGATAAGCCTGTATAACCAACCAGCTAACAGACTTTACTAGACAGAGGAGAAGCCTGTATAACCAACCAGCTAACAGACTTTACTAGACAGAGGAGACGCCTGTATAACCAACCAGCTAACAGACTTTACTAGACAGAGGAGAAGCCTGTATAACCAACCAGCTAACAGACTTTACTAGACAGAGGAGAAGCCTGTATAACCAACCAGCTAACAGACTTTACTAGACAGAGGAGACGCCTGTATAACCAACCAGCTAACAGACTTTACTAGACAGAGGAGAAGCCTGTATAACCAACCAGCTAACAGACTTTACTAGACAGAGGAGAAGCCTGTATAACCAACCAGCTAACAGACTTTAGTAGACAGAGGAGAAGCCTGTATAACCAACCAGCTAACAGACTTTACTAGACAGAGGAGAAGCCTGTATAACCAACCAGCTAACAGACTTTACTAGACAGAGGAGAAGCCTGTATAACCAACCAGCTAACAGACTTTACTAGACAGAGGAGAAGCCTGTATAACCAACCAGCTAACAGACTTTACCAGACAGAGGAGAAGCCTGTATAACCAACCAGCTAACAGACTTTACTAGACAGAGGAGAAGCCTGTATAACCAACCAGCTAACAGACTTTACTAGACAGAGGAGACGCCTGTATAACCAACCAGCTAACAGACTTTACTAGACAGAGGAGAAGCCTGTATAACCAACCAGCTAACAGACTTTACTAGACAGATGAGACGCCTGTATAACCAACCAGCTAACAGACTTTACTAGACAGAGGAGACGCCTGTATAACCAACCAGCTAACAGACTTTACTAGACAGAGGAGAAGCCTGTATAACCATCCAGCTAACAGACTTTACTAGACAGAGGAGAAGCCTGTATAACCAACCAGCTAACAGACTTTACTAGACAGAGGAGAAGCCTGTATAACCAACCAGCTAACATACTTTACTAGACAGAGGAGAAGCCTGTATAACCAACCAGCTAACAGACTTTACTAGACAGAGGAGAAGCCTGTATAACCAACCAGCTAACAGACTTTACTAGACAGAGGAGAAGCCTGTATAACCAACCAGCTAACAGACTTTACTAGACAGAGGAGACGCCTGTATAACCAACCAGCTAACAGACTTTACTAGACAGAGGAGAAGCCTGTATAACCAACCAGCTAACAGACTTTACTAGACAGAGGAGAAGCCTGTATAACCAACCAGCTAACAGACTTTACTAGACAGAGGAGAAGCCTGTATAACCAACCAGCTAACAGACTTTACTAGACAGAGGAGAAGCCTGTATAACCATCCAGCTAACAGACTTTACTAGACACCGGAGAAGCCTTTATAACCAACCAGCTAACAGACTTTACTAGACAGAGGAGAAGCCTGTATAACCAACCAGCTAACAGACTTTACTAGACAGAGGAGAAGCCTGTATAACCAACCAGCTAACAGACTTTACTAGACAGAGGAGAAGCCTGTATAACCAACCAGCTAACAGACTTTACTAGACAGAGGAGAAGCCTGTATAACCAACCAGCTAACAGACTTTACTAGACAGAGGAGAAGCCTGTATAACCAACCAGCTAACAGACTTTACTAGACAGAGGAGACGCCTGTATAACCAACCAGCTAACAGACTTTACTAGACAGAGGAGACGCCTGTATAACCAACCAGCTAACAGACTTTACTAGACAGATGAGACGCCTGTATAACCAACCAGCTAACAGACTTTACTAGACAGAGGAGACGCCTGTATAACCAACCAGCTAACAGATTTTACTAGACAGAGGAGAAGCCTGTATAACCATCCAGCTAACAGACTTTACTAGACAGAGGAGAAGCCTGTATAACCAACCAGCTAACAGACTTTACTAGACAGAGGAGAAGCCTGTATAACCAACCAGCTAACAGACTTTACTAGACAGAGGAGAAGCCTGTATAACCAACCAGCTAACAGACTTTACTAGACAGAGGAGAAGCCTGTATAACCAACCAGCTAACAGACTTTACTAGACAGAGGAGAAGCCTGTATAACCAACCAGCTAACAGACTTTACTAGACAGAGGAGAAGCCTGTATAACCAACCAGCTAACAGACTTTACTAGACAGAGGAGAAGCCTGTATAACCAACCAGCTAACAGACTTTACTAGACAGAGGAGACGCCTGTATAACCAACCAGCTAACAGACTTTACTAGACAGAGGAGAAGCCTGTATAACCATCCAGCTAACAGACTTTACTAGACAGAGGAGAAGCCTGTATAACCAACCAGCTAACAGACTTTACTAGACAGAGGAGAAGCCTGTATAACCAACCAGCTAACAGACTTTACTAGACAGAGGAGAAGCCTGTATAACCAACCAGCTAACAGACTTTACTAGACAGAGGAGAAGCCTGTATAACCAACCAGCTAACAGACTTTACTAGACAGAGGAGAAGCCTGTATAACCAACCAGCTAACAGACTTTACTAGACAGAGGAGAAGCCTGTATAACCAACCAGCTAACAGACTTTACCAGACAGAGGAGAAGCCTGTATAACCAACCAGCTAACAGACTTTACTAGACAGAGGAGAAGCCTGTATAACCAACCAGCTAACAGACTTTACTAGACAGAGGAGACGCCTGTATAACCAACCAGCTAACAGACTTTACTAGACAGAGGAGAAGCCTGTATAACCAACCAGCTAACAGACTTTACTAGACAGATGAGACGCCTGTATAACCAACCAGCTAACAGACTTTACTAGACAGAGGAGACGCCTGTATAACCAACCAGCTAACAGACTTTACTAGACAGAGGAGAAGCCTGTATAACCATCCAGCTAACAGACTTTACTAGACAGAGGAGAAGCCTGTATAACCAACCAGCTAACAGACTTTACTAGACAGAGGAGAAGCCTGTATAACCAACCAGCTAACATACTTTACTAGACAGAGGAGAAGCCTGTATAACCAACCAGCTAACAGACTTTACTAGACAGAGGAGAAGCCTGTATAACCAACCAGCTAACAGACTTTACTAGACAGAGGAGAAGCCTGTATAACCAACCAGCTAACAGACTTTACTAGACAGAGGAGACGCCTGTATAACCAACCAGCTAACAGACTTTACTAGACAGAGGAGAAGCCTGTATAACCAACCAGCTAACAGACTTTACTAGACAGAGGAGAAGCCTGTATAACCAACCAGCTAACAGACTTTACTAGACAGAGGAGAAGCCTGTATAACCATCCAGCTAACAGACTTTACTAGACACCGGAGAAGCCTTTATAACCAACCAGCTAACAGACTTTACTAGACAGAGGAGAAGCCTGTATAACCAACCAGCTAACAGACTTTACTAGACAGAGGAGAAGCCTGTATAACCAACCAGCTAACAGACTTTACTAGACAGAGGAGAAGCCTGTATAACCAACCAGCTAACAGACTTTACTAGACAGAGGAGAAGCCTGTATAACCAACCAGCTAACAGACTTTACTAGACAGAGGAGACGCCTGTATAACCATCCAGCTAACAGACTTTACTAGACAGAGGAGACGCCTGTATAACCAACCAGCTAACAGACTTTACTAGACAGATGAGACGCCTGTATAACCAACCAGCTAACAGACTTTACTAGACAGAGGAGACGCCTGTATAACCAACCAGCTAACAGACTTTACTAGACAGAGGAGAAGCCTGTATAACCATCCAGCTAACAGACTTTACTAGACAGAGGAGAAGCCTGTATAACCAACCAGCTAACAGACTTTACTAGACAGAGGAGAAGCCTGTATAACCAACCAGCTAACAGACTTTACTAGACAGAGGAGAAGCCTGTATAACCAACCAGCTAACAGACTTTACTAGACAGAGGAGAAGCCTGTATAACCAACCAGCTAACAGACTTTACTAGACAGAGGAGAAGCCTGTATAACCACCCAGCTAACATACTTTACTAGACAGAGGAGACGCCTGTATAACCAACCAGCTAACAGACTTTACTAGACAGAGGAGACGCCTGTATAACCAACCAGCTAACAGACTTTACTAGACAGATGAGACGCCTGTATAACCAACCAGCTAACAGACTTTACTAGACAGAGGAGACGCCTGTATAACCAACCAGCTAACAGACTTTACTAGACAGAGGAGAAGCCTGTATAACCATCCAGCTAACAGACTTTACTAGACAGAGGAGAAGCCTGTATAACCAACCAGCTAACAGACTTTACTAGACAGAGGAGAAGCCTGTATAACCAACCAGCTAACAGACTTTACTAGACAGAGGAGAAGCCTGTATAACCAACCAGCTAACAGACTTTACTAGACAGAGGAGAAGCCTGTATAACCAACCAGCTAACAGACTTTACTAGACAGAGGAGAAGCCTGTATAACCAACCAGCTAACAGACTTTACTAGACAGAGGAGACGCCTGTATAACCAACCAGCTAACAGACTTTACTAGACAGAGGAGAAGCCTGTATAACCAACCAGCTAACAGACTTTACTAGACAGAGGAGAAGCCTGTATAACCAACCAGCTAACAGATTTTACTAGACAGAGGAGAAGCCTGTATAACCAACCAGCTAACATACTTTACTAGACAGAGGAGAAGCCTGTATAACCAACCAGCTAACAGACTTTACTAGACAGAGGAGAAGCCTGTATAACCAACCAGCTAACAGACTTTACTAGACAGAGGAGAAGCCTGTATAACCAACCAGCTAACAGACTTTACTAGACAGAGGAGAAGCCTGTATAACCAACCAGCTAACAGACTTTACTAGACAGAGGAGAAGCCTGTATAACCAACCAGCTAACAGACTTTACTAGACAGAGGAGAAGCCTGTATAACCATCCAGCTAACAGACTTTACTAGACACCGGAGAAGCCTTTATAACCAACCAGCTAACAGACTTTACTAGACAGAGGAGAAGCCTGTATAACCAACCAGCTAACAGACTTTACTAGACAGAGGAGAAGCCTGTATAACCAACCAGCTAACAGACTTTACTAGACAGAGGAGAAGCCTGTATAACCAACCAGCTATCAGACTTTACTAGACAGAGGAGAAGCCTGTATAACCAACCAGCTAACAGACTTTACTAGACAGAGGAGAAGCCTGTATAACCAACCAGCTAACAGACTTTACTAGACAGAGGAGAAGCCTGTATAACCAACCAGCTAACAGACTTTACTAGACAGAGGAGAAGCCTGTATAACCAACCAGCTAACAGACTTTACTAGACAGAGGAGAAGCCTGTATAACCAACCAGCTAACAGACTTTACTAGACAGAGGAGAAGCCTGTATAACCAACCAGCTAACAGACTTTACTAGACAGAGGAGAAGCCTGTATAACCAACCAGCTAACAGACTTTACTAGACAGATGAGACGCCTGTATAACCAACCAGCTAACAGACTTTACTAGACAGAGGAGACGCCTGTATAACCAACCAGCTAACAGATTTTACTAGACAGAGGAGAAGCCTGTATAACCATCCAGCTAACAGACTTTACTAGACAGAGGAGAAGCCTGTATAACCAACCAGCTAACAGACTTTACTAGACAGAGGAGAAGCCTGTATAACCAACCAGCTAACAGACTTTACTAGACAGAGGAGAAGCCTGTATAACCAACCAGCTAACAGACTTTACTAGACAGAGGAGAAGCCTGTATAACCAACCAGCTAACAGACTTTACTAGACAGAGGAGAAGCCTGTATAACCAACCAGCTAACAGACTTTACTAGACAGAGGAGAAGCCTGTATAACCAACCAGCTAACAGACTTTACTAGACAGAGGAGAAGCCTGTATAACCAACCAGCTAACAGACTTTACTAGACAGAGGAGATGCCTGTATAACCAACCAGCTAACAGACTTTACTAGACAGAGGAGAAGCCTGTATAACCATCCAGCTAACAGACTTTACTAGACAGAGGAGAAGCCTGTATAACCAACCAGCTAACAGACTTTACTAGACAGAGGAGAAGCCTGTATAACCAACCAGCTAACAGACTTTACTAGACAGAGGAGAAGCCTGTATAACCATCCAGCTAACAGACTTTACTAGACAGAGGAGAAGCCTGTATAACCAACCAGCTAACAGACTTTACTAGACAGAGGAGAAGCCTGTATAACCAACCAGCTAACAGACTTTACTAGACAGAGGAGAAGCCTGTATAACCAACCAGCTAACAGACTTTACTAGACAGAGGAGAAGCCTGTATAACCAACCAGCTAACAGACTTTACTAGACAGAGGAGAAGCCTGTATAACCAACCAGCTAACAGACTTTACTAGACAGAGGAGAAGCCTGTATAACCAACCAGCTAACAGACTTTACTAGACAGAGGAGACGCCTGTATAACCAACCAGCTAACAGACTTTACTAGACAGAGGAGACGCCTATATAACCAACCAGCTAACAGACTTTACTAGACAGAGGAGAAGCCTGTATAACCAACCAGCTAACAGACTTTACTAGACAGAGAAGCCTGTATAATCAACCAGCTAACAGACTTTACTAGACAGAGGAGAAGCCTGTATAACCAACCAGCTAACAGACTTTACTAGACACCGGAGAAGCCTGTATAACCAACCAGCTAACAGACTTTACTAGACAGAGGAGAAGCCTGTATAACCAACCAGCTAACAGACTTTACTAGACAGAGGAGAAGCCTGTATAACCAACCAGCTAACAGACTTTACTAGACACCGGAGAAGCCTGTATAACCAACCAGCTAACAGACTTTACTAGACAGAGGAGAAGCCTGTATAACCAACCAGCTAACAGACTTTACTAGACAGAGGAGAAGCCTGTATAACCAACCAGCTAACAGACTTTACTAGACAGAGGAGAAGCCTGTATAACCATCCAGCTAACAGACTTTACTAGACACCGGAGAAGCCTGTATAACCAACCAGCTAACAGACTTTACTAGACAGAGGAGACGCCTGTATAACCAACCAGCTAACAGACTTTACTAGACAGAGGAGAAGCCTGTATAACCAACCAGCTAACAGACTTTACTAGACAGAGGAGACGCCTATATAACCAACCATTTAACAGACTTTACTAGACAGAGGAGACGCCTGTATAACCAACCAGCTAACAGACTTTACTAGACAGAGGAGACGCCTATATAACCAACCATTTAACAGACTTTACTAGACAGAGGAGAAGCCTGTATAACCAACCAGCTAACAGACTTTACTAGACAGAGGAGAAGCCTGTATAACCAACCAGCTAACAGACTTTACTAGACAGAGGAGAAGCCTGTATAACCAACCAGCTAACAGACTTTACTAGACAGAGGAGAAGCCTGTATAACCAACCAGCTAACAGACTTTACTAGACAGAGGAGAAGCCTGTATAACCAACCAGCTAACAGACTTTACTAGACAGAGGAGAAGCCTGTATAACCAACCAGCTAACAGACTTTACTAGACAGAGGAGAAGCCTGTATAACCAACCAGCTAACAGACTTTACTAGACAGAGGAGAAGCCTGTATAACCATCCAGCTAACAGACTTTACTAGACAGAGGAGAAGCCTGTATAACCATCCAGCTAACAGACTTTACTAGACAGAGGAGAAGCCTGTATAACCAACCAGCTAACAGACTTTACTAGACAGAGGAGAAGCCTGTATAACCAACCAGCTAACAGACTTTACTAGACAGAGGAGAAGCCTGTATAACCAACCAGCTAACAGACTTTACCAGACAGAGGAGAAGCCTGTATAACCAACCAGCTAACAGACTTTACTAGACAGAGGAGACGCCTGTATAACCAACCAGCTAACAGACTTTACTAGACAGAGGAGAAGCCTGTATAACCATCCAGCTAACAGACTTTACTAGACAGAGGAGAAGCCTGTATAACCAACCAGCTAACAGACTTTACTAGACAGAGGAGAAGCCTGTATAACCAACCAGCTAACAGACTTTACTAGACAGAGGAGAAGCCTGTATAACCAACCAGCTAACAGACTTTACTAGACAGAGGAGAAGCCTGTATAACCAACCAGCTAACAGACTTTACTAGACAGAGGAGAAGCCTGTATAACCAACCAGCTAACAGACTTTACTAGACAGAGGAGAAGCCTGTATAACCAACCAGCTAACAGACTTTACTAGGCAGAGGAGAAGCCTGTATAACCAACCAGCTAACAGACTTTACTAGACAGAGGAGAAGCCTGTATAACCAACCAGCTAACAGACTTTACTAGACAGAGGAGACGCCTGTATAACCAACCAGCTAACAGACTTTACTAGACAGAGGAGACGCCTGTATAACCAACCAGCTAACAGACTTTACTAGACACCGGAGAAGCCTGTATAACCAACCAGCTAACAGACTTTACTAGACAGAGGAGAAGCCTGTATAACCAACCAGCTAACAGACTTTACTAGACAGAGGAGAAGCCTGTATAACCAACCAGCTAACAGACTTTACTAGACAGAGGAGAAGCCTGTATAACCAACCAGCTAACAGACTTTACTAGACAGAGGAGAAGCCTGTATAACCAACCAGCTAACAGACTTTACTAGACAGAGGAGAAGCCTGTATAACCAACCAGCTAACAGACTTTACTAGACAGAGGAGACGCCTGTATAACCAACCAGCTAACAGACTTTACTAGACAGAGGAGACGCCTATATAACCAACCAGCTAACAGACTTTACTAGACAGAGAAGCCTGTATAATCAACCAGCTAACAGACTTTACTAGACAGAGGAGAAGCCTGTATAACCAACCAGCTAACAGACTTTACTAGACACCGGAGAAGCCTGTATAACCAACCAGCTAACAGACTTTACTAGACAGAGGAGAAGCCTGTATAACCAACCAGCTAACAGACTTTACTAGACAGAGGAGAAGCCTGTATAACCAACCAGCTAACAGACTTTACTAGACACCGGAGAAGCCTGTATAACCAACCAGCTAACAGACTTTACTAGACAGAGGAGAAGCCTGTATAACCAACCAGCTAACAGACTTTACTAGACAGAGGAGAAGCCTGTATAACCATCCAGCTAACAGACTTTACTAGACACCGGAGAAGCCTGTATAACCAACCAGCTAACAGACTTTACTAGACAGAGGAGACGCCTGTATAACCAACCAGCTAACAGACTTTACTAGACAGAGGAGACGCCTATATAACCAACCATTTAACAGACTTTACTAGACAGAGGAGAAGCCTGTATAACCAACCAGCTAACAGACTTTACTAGACAGAGGAGAAGCCTGTATAACCAACCAGCTAACAGACTTTACTAGACAGAGGAGAAGCCTGTATAACCAACCAGCTAACAGACTTTACTAGACAGAGGAGAAGCCTGTATAACCAACCAGCTAACAGACTTTACTAGACAGAGGAGAAGCCTGTATAACCAACCAGCTAACAGACTTTACTAGACAGAGGAGAAGCCTGTATAACCAACCAGCTAACAGACTTTACTAGACAGAGGAGAAGCCTGTATAACCAACCAGCTAACAGACTTTACTAGACAGAGGAGAAGCCTGTATAACCATCCAGCTAACAGACTTTACTAGACAGAGGAGAAGCCTGTATAACCATCCAGCTAACAGACTTTACTAGACAGAGGAGAAGCCTGTATAACCAACCAGCTAACAGACTTTACTAGACAGAGGAGAAGCCTGTATAACCAACCAGCTAACAGACTTTACTAGACAGAGGAGAAGCCTGTATAACCAACCAGCTAACAGACTTTACCAGACAGAGGAGAAGCCTGTATAACCAACCAGCTAACAGACTTTACTAGACAGAGGAGACGCCTGTATAACCAACCAGCTAACAGACTTTACTAGACAGAGGAGAAGCCTGTATAACCATCCAGCTAACAGACTTTACTAGACAGAGGAGAAGCCTGTATAACCAACCAGCTAACAGACTTTACTAGACAGAGGAGAAGCCTGTATAACCAACCAGCTAACAGACTTTACTAGACAGAGGAGAAGCCTGTATAACCAACCAGCTAACAGACTTTACTAGACAGAGGAGAAGCCTGTATAACCAACCAGCTAACAGACTTTACTAGACAGAGGAGAAGCCTGTATAACCAACCAGCTAACAGACTTTACTAGACAGAGGAGAAGCCTGTATAACCAACCAGCTAACAGACTTTACTAGGCAGAGGAGAAGCCTGTATAACCAACCAGCTAACAGACTTTACTAGACAGAGGAGAAGCCTGTATAACCAACCAGCTAACAGACTTTACTAGACAGAGGAGAAGCCTGTATAACCAACCAGCTAACAGACTTTACTAGACAGAGGAGAAGCCTGTATAACCATCCAGCTAACAGACTTTACTAGACAGAGGAGACGCCTGTATAACCAACCAGCTAACAGACTTTACCAGACAGAGGAGAAGCCTGTATAACCAACCAGCTAACAGACTTTACTAGACAGAGGAGACGCCTGTATAACCAACCAGCTAACAGACTTTACTAGACAGAGGAGAAGCCTGTATAACCATCCAGCTAACAGACTTTACTAGACAGAGGAGAAGCCTGTATAACCAACCAGCTAACAGACTTTACTAGACAGAGGAGAAGCCTGTATAACCAACCAGCTAACAGACTTTACTAGACAGAGGAGAAGCCTGTATAACCAACCAGCTAACAGACTTTACCAGACAGAGGAGAAGCCTGTATAACCAACCAGCTAACAGACTTTACTAGACAGAGGAGACGCCTGTATAACCAACCAGCTAACAGACTTTACTAGACAGAGGAGAAGCCTGTATAACCATCCAGCTAACAGACTTTACTAGACAGAGGAGAAGCCTGTATAACCAACCAGCTAACAGACTTTACTAGACAGAGGAGAAGCCTGTATAACCAACCAGCTAACAGACTTTACTAGACAGAGGAGAAGCCTGTATAACCAACCAGCTATCAGACTTTACTAGACAGAGGAGAAGCCTGTATAACCAACCAGCTAACAGACTTTACTAGACAGAGGAGAAGCCTGTATAACCAACCAGCTAACAGACTTTACTAGACAGAGGAGAAGCCTGTATAACCAACCAGCTAACAGACTTTACTAGGCAGAGGAGAAGCCTGTATAACCAACCAGCTAACAGACTTTACTAGACAGAGGAGAAGCCTGTATAACCAACCAGCTAACAGACTTTACTAGACAGAGGAGAAGCCTGTATAACCAACCAGCTAACAGACTTTACTAGACAGAGGAGAAGCCTGTATAACCATCCAGCTAACAGACTTTACTAGACAGAGGAGACGCCTGTATAACCAACCAGCTAACAGACTTTACCAGACAGAGGAGAAGCCTGTATAACCAACCAGCTAACAGACTTTACTAGACAGAGGAGACGCCTGTATAACCAACCAGCTAACAGACTTTACTAGACAGAGGAGAAGCCTGTATAACCATCCAGCTAACAGACTTTACTAGACAGAGGAGAAGCCTGTATAACCAACCAGCTAACAGACTTTACTAGACAGAGGAGAAGCCTGTATAACCAACCAGCTAACAGACTTTACTAGACAGAGGAGAAGCCTGTATAACCAACCAGCTAACAGACTTTACCAGACAGAGGAGAAGCCTGTATAACCAACCAGCTAACAGACTTTACTAGACAGAGGAGACGCCTGTATAACCAACCAGCTAACAGACTTTACTAGACAGAGGAGAAGCCTGTATAACCATCCAGCTAACAGACTTTACTAGACAGAGGAGAAGCCTGTATAACCAACCAGCTAACAGACTTTACTAGACAGAGGAGAAGCCTGTATAACCAACCAGCTAACAGACTTTACTAGACAGAGGAGAAGCCTGTATAACCAACCAGCTATCAGACTTTACTAGACAGAGGAGAAGCCTGTATAACCAACCAGCTAACAGACTTTACTAGACAGAGGAGAAGCCTGTATAACCAACCAGCTAACAGACTTTACTAGACAGAGGAGAAGCCTGTATAACCAACCAGCTAACAGACTTTACTAGGCAGAGGAGAAGCCTGTATAACCAACCAGCTAACAGACTTTACTAGACAGAGGAGAAGCCTGTATAACCAACCAGCTAACAGACTTTACTAGACAGAGGAGAAGCCTGTATAACCAACCAGCTAACAGACTTTACTAGACAGAGGAGAAGCCTGTATAACCAACCAGCTAACAGACTTTACTAGGCAGAGGAGAAGCCTGTATAACCAACCAGCTAACAGACTTTACTAGACAGAGGAGAAGCCTGTATAACCAACCAGCTAACAGACTTTACTAGACAGAGGAGAAGCCTGTATAACCAACCAGCTAACAGACTTTACTAGACAGAGGAGACGCCTGTATAACCAACCAGCTAACAGACTTTACTAGACAGAGGAGAAACCTGTATAACCAACCAGCTAACAGACTTTACTAGACAGAGGAGAAGCCTGTATAACCAACCAGCTAACAGACTTTACTAGACAGAGGAGAAGCCTGTATAACCAACCAGCTAACAGACTTTACTAGACAGAGGAGACGCCTGTATAACCAACCAGCTAACAGACTTTACTAGACAGAGGAGAAGCCTGTATAACCAACCAGCTAACAGACTTTACTAGACACCGGAGAAGCCTGTATAACCAACCAGCTAACAGACTTTACTAGACAGAGGAGAAGCCTGTATAACCAACCAGCTAACAGACTTTACTAGACAGAGGAGAAGCCTGTATAACCAACCAGCTAACAGACTTTACTAGACACCGGAGAAGCCTGTATAACCAACCAGCTAACAGACTTTACTAGACAGAGGAGAAGCCTGTATAACCAACCAGCTAACAGACTTTACTAGACAGAGGAGAAGCCTGTATAACCAACCAGCTAACAGACTTTACTAGACAGAGGAGAAGCCTGTATAACCATCCAGCTAACAGACTTTACTAGACACCGGAGAAGCCTGTATAACCAACCAGCTAACAGACTTTACTAGACAGAGGAGACGCCTGTATAACCAACCAGCTAACAGACTTTACTAGACAGAGGAGACGCCTATATAACCAACCATTTAACAGACTTTACTAGACAGAGGAGAAGCCTGTATAACCAACCAGCTAACAGACTTTACTAGACAGAGGAGAAGCCTGTATAACCAACCAGCTAACAGACTTTACTAGACAGAGGAGAAGCCTGTATAACCAACCAGCTAACAGACTTTACTAGACAGAGGAGAAGCCTGTATAACCAACCAGCTAACAGACTTTACTAGACAGAGGAGAAGCCTGTATAACCAACCAGCTAACAGACTTTACTAGACAGAGGAGAAGCCTGTATAACCAACCAGCTAACAGACTTTACTAGACAGAGGAGAAGCCTGTATAACCAACCAGCTAACAGACTTTACTAGACAGAGGAGAAGCCTGTATAACCATCCAGCTAACAGACTTTACTAGACAGAGGAGAAGCCTGTATAACCATCCAGCTAACAGACTTTACTAGACAGAGGAGAAGCCTGTATAACCAACCAGCTAACAGACTTTACTAGACAGAGGAGAAGCCTGTATAACCAACCAGCTAACAGACTTTACTAGACAGAGGAGAAGCCTGTATAACCAACCAGCTAACAGACTTTACCAGACAGAGGAGAAGCCTGTATAACCAACCAGCTAACAGACTTTACTAGACAGAGGAGACGCCTGTATAACCAACCAGCTAACAGACTTTACTAGACAGAGGAGAAGCCTGTATAACCATCCAGCTAACAGACTTTACTAGACAGAGGAGAAGCCTGTATAACCAACCAGCTAACAGACTTTACTAGACAGAGGAGAAGCCTGTATAACCAACCAGCTAACAGACTTTACTAGACAGAGGAGAAGCCTGTATAACCAACCAGCTAACAGACTTTACTAGACAGAGGAGAAGCCTGTATAACCAACCAGCTAACAGACTTTACTAGACAGAGGAGAAGCCTGTATAACCAACCAGCTAACAGACTTTACTAGACAGAGGAGAAGCCTGTATAACCAACCAGCTAACAGACTTTACTAGGCAGAGGAGAAGCCTGTATAACCAACCAGCTAACAGACTTTACTAGACAGAGGAGAAGCCTGTATAACCAACCAGCTAACAGACTTTACTAGACAGAGGAGACGCCTGTATAACCAACCAGCTAACAGACTTTACTAGACAGAGGAGACGCCTGTATAACCAACCAGCTAACAGACTTTACTAGACACCGGAGAAGCCTGTATAACCAACCAGCTAACAGACTTTACTAGACAGAGGAGAAGCCTGTATAACCAACCAGCTAACAGACTTTACTAGACAGAGGATAAGCCTGTATAACCAACCAGCTAACAGACTTTACTAGACAGAGGAGAAGCCTGTATAACCAACCAGCTAACAGACTTTACTAGACAGAGGAGAAGCCTGTATAACCAACCAGCTAACAGACTTTACTAGACAGAGGAGAAGCCTGTATAACCAACCAGCTAACAGACTTTACTAGACAGAGGAGACGCCTGTATAACCAACCAGCTAACAGACTTTACTAGACAGAGGAGACGCCTATATAACCAACCAGCTAACAGACTTTACTAGACAGAGGAGAAGCCTGTATAACCAACCAGCTAACAGACTTTACTAGACAGAGAAGCCTGTATAATCAACCAGCTAACAGACTTTACTAGACAGAGGAGAAGCCTGTATAACCAACCAGCTAACAGACTTTACTAGACACCGGAGAAGCCTGTATAACCAACCAGCTAACAGACTTTACTAGACAGAGGAGAAGCCTGTATAACCAACCAGCTAACAGACTTTACTAGACAGAGGAGAAGCCTGTATAACCAACCAGCTAACAGACTTTACTAGACAGAGGAGAAGCCTGTATAACCAACCAGCTAACAGACTTTACTAGACAGAGGAGAAGCCTGTATAACCAACCAGCTAACAGACTTTACTAGACAGAGGAGAAGCCTGTATAACCAACCAGCTAACAGACTTTACTAGACAGAGGAGAAGCCTGTATAACCATCCAGCTAACAGACTTTACTAGACAGAGGAGAAGCCTGTATAACCATCCAGCTAACAGACTTTACTAGACAGAGGAGAAGCCTGTATAACCAACCAGCTAACAGACTTTACTAGACAGAGGAGAAGCCTGTATAACCAACCAGCTAACAGACTTTACTAGACAGAGGAGAAGCCTGTATAACCAACCAGCTAACAGACTTTACCAGACAGAGGAGAAGCCTGTATAACCAACCAGCTAACAGACTTTACTAGACAGAGGAGACGCCTGTATAACCAACCAGCTAACAGACTTTACTAGACAGAGGAGAAGCCTGTATAACCATCCAGCTAACAGACTTTACTAGACAGAGGAGAAGCCTGTATAACCAACCAGCTAACAGACTTTACTAGACAGAGGAGAAGCCTGTATAACCAACCAGCTAACAGACTTTACTAGACAGAGGAGAAGCCTGTATAACCAACCAGCTAACAGACTTTACTAGACAGAGGAGAAGCCTGTATAACCAACCAGCTAACAGACTTTACTAGACAGAGGAGAAGCCTGTATAACCAACCAGCTAACAGACTTTACTAGACAGAGGAGAAGCCTGTATAACCAACCAGCTAACAGACTTTACTAGGCAGAGGAGAAGCCTGTATAACCAACCAGCTAACAGACTTTACTAGACAGAGGAGAAGCCTGTATAACCAACCAGCTAACAGACTTTACTAGACAGAGGAGAAGCCTGTATAACCAACCAGCTAACAGACTTTACTAGACAGAGGAGAAGCCTGTATAACCATCCAGCTAACAGACTTTACTAGACAGAGGAGACGCCTGTATAACCAACCAGCTAACAGACTTTACCAGACAGAGGAGAAGCCTGTATAACCAACCAGCTAACAGACTTTACTAGACAGAGGAGACGCCTGTATAACCAACCAGCTAACAGACTTTACTAGACAGAGGAGAAGCCTGTATAACCATCCAGCTAACAGACTTTACTAGACAGAGGAGAAGCCTGTATAACCAACCAGCTAACAGACTTTACTAGACAGAGGAGAAGCCTGTATAACCAACCAGCTAACAGACTTTACTAGACAGAGGAGAAGCCTGTATAACCAACCAGCTAACAGACTTTACCAGACAGAGGAGAAGCCTGTATAACCAACCAGCTAACAGACTTTACTAGACAGAGGAGACGCCTGTATAACCAACCAGCTAACAGACTTTACTAGACAGAGGAGAAGCCTGTATAACCATCCAGCTAACAGACTTTACTAGACAGAGGAGAAGCCTGTATAACCAACCAGCTAACAGACTTTACTAGACAGAGGAGAAGCCTGTATAACCAACCAGCTAACAGACTTTACTAGACAGAGGAGAAGCCTGTATAACCAACCAGCTATCAGACTTTACTAGACAGAGGAGAAGCCTGTATAACCAACCAGCTAACAGACTTTACTAGACAGAGGAGAAGCCTGTATAACCAACCAGCTAACAGACTTTACTAGACAGAGGAGAAGCCTGTATAACCAACCAGCTAACAGACTTTACTAGGCAGAGGAGAAGCCTGTATAACCAACCAGCTAACAGACTTTACTAGACAGAGGAGAAGCCTGTATAACCAACCAGCTAACAGACTTTACTAGACAGAGGAGAAGCCTGTATAACCAACCAGCTAACAGACTTTACTAGACAGAGGAGAAGCCTGTATAACCAACCAGCTAACAGACTTTACTAGGCAGAGGAGAAGCCTGTATAACCAACCAGCTAACAGACTTTACTAGACAGAGGAGAAGCCTGTATAACCAACCAGCTAACAGACTTTACTAGACAGAGGAGAAGCCTGTATAACCAACCAGCTAACAGACTTTACTAGACAGAGGAGACGCCTGTATAACCAACCAGCTAACAGACTTTACTAGACAGAGGAGAAACCTGTATAACCAACCAGCTAACAGACTTTACTAGACAGAGGAGAAGCCTGTATAACCAACCAGCTAACAGACTTTACTAGACAGAGGAGAAGCCTGTATAACCAACCAGCTAACAGACTTTACTAGACAGAGGAGACGCCTGTATAACCAACCAGCTAACAGACTTTACTAGACAGAGGAGAAGCCTGTATAACCAACCAGCTAACAGACTTTACTAGACAGAGGAGAAGCCTGTATAACCAACCAGCTAACATACTTTACTAGACAGAGGAGAAGCCTGTATAACCAACCAGCTAACAGACTTTACTAGACAGAGGAGAAGCCTGTATAACCAACCAGCTAACATACTTTACTAGACAGAGGAGAAGCCTGTATAACCAACCAGCTAACATACTTTACTAGACAGAGGAGACGCCTGTATAACCAACCAGCTAACAGACTTTACTAGACAAGGGAGAAGCCTCTATAACCAACCAGCTAACAGACTTTACTAGACAGAGGAGAAGCCTGTATAACCAACCAGCTAACAGACTTTACTAGACAGAGGAGAAGCCTCTATAACCAACCAGCTAACAGACTTTACTAGACAGAGGAGAAGCCTGTATAACCAACCAGCTAACAGACTTTACTAGACAGAGGAGACGCCTGTATAACCAACCAGCTAACAGACTTTACTAGACAGAGGAGAAGCCTGTATAACCAACCAGCTAACAGACTTTACTAGACAGAGGAGAAGCCTGTATAACCAACCAGCTAACAGACTTTACTAGACAGAGAAGCCTGTATAACCAACCAGCTAACAGACTTTACTAGACAGAGGAGAAGCCTGTATAACCAACCAGCTAACAGACTTTACTAGACAGAGGAGAAGCCTGTATAACCAACCAGCTAACAGACTTTACTAGACAGAGGAGACGTCTGTATAACCATCCAGCTAACAGACTTTACTAGACAGAGGAGAAGCCTGTATAACCAACCAGCTAACAGACTTTATTAGACAGAGGAGAAGCCTGTATATCCACCCAGCTAACAGACTTTACTAGACAGACTTTACTAGACACCTCCACCCTACCTGACACCCTAGACCCACTCCTATGCTTCAAGATGGCCACCATTGTTCCTGTTCCCAAGAAAGCTAAGGTAACTGAACTAAATGACTATCGCCAGGTAGCCCTCACTTCTGTCATCATGAAGTGCTTTGATAGACTAGTCAAGGACCATATCACCTCCACCCTACCTGACACCCTAGACCCACTCCAATTTGCTTACCGCCCCAATAGGTCCACAGACGACGCAATCGCAACCACACTGCACACTGCCCTATCCCATCTGGACAAGAGGAATACCTATGTAAGAATGCTGTTCATCGACTACAGCTCAGCATTTAACACCATAGTACCCTCCAAACTCGTCATTAAGCTCGTCCCTGGGTCTCGACCCCGCCCTGTGCAACTGAGTCCTGGACTTTCTGCGGGCCACCCCCAGGTGGTGAGGGTAGGAAACAACGTCTCCACCCTGCTGATCCTCAACACTGGGGCCCCACAAGGGTGAATTCTCAGCCCTCTCCTGTACTCCCTGTTCACCCATGACCGTGTGGCCGTGCACGCCTCCAACTCAATCATCAAGTTTGCAGACAACACTACAGTGGTAGGCTTGATTACCAACAACGACGAGACGGCCTACAGGGAGGAGGTGAGGGCCTTCGGAGTGTGGTGTCAGGAAAATACCCTCACACTCAACGTCAACAAAACAAAGGAGATGATCCTGGACTTCAGGAAACAGCAGAGGGAGCACCCCCCTATCCAGATCGACGGGACAGTAGTGGAGAAGGTGGAAAGTTCCTCGTCGTACAATTTGGCTTGTCACCAAAAACACTCACAAACTTTTACAGATGCACAATCGAGAGCATCCTGTCGGGCTATATCACCGCCTGGTTCAGCAACTGCTCCGCAAGGCTCTCCAGAGGGTAGTGAGGTCTGCACAACACCTGGAGAATGATAAGCTAGAATGACCTTGAGAATGATAAGCTAGAATGACCTTGAGAATGATAAGCTAGAATGACCTGGAGAATGATAAGCTAGAATTGAGAATGATAAGCTAGAATTGGAAATCTATAAAAAAGATATATAATATAATATTGAATCACTCAAATCATTCCCGTAAATTCAATGTGTGTGTCACAGGACTTGAAACTGGTTTGGAAGCGGACAACTCAACTTTTCCCATGAACTGTTTGGGCAGGTGAAGCTGCCTTACAACAATGAATTTGTAGCGGCAAACTTCCAGCAAATTCAGGCTAATTTGCTGCAAACTAGTGTGCCACAAAATGCTGCCATAAGTTTGCAAACTATTGTTGAATCTGCGGAAAACCGTTGATAACAATAATATTTATTGCCACTAGTGGCAAACAGTTTACCAGAAGCCGTTCCTAGTGAACACATAATTTCCAAGACCAGTAACATTGATGACCAAAAGAAAAAATCTGTTGGAAAATGGAAACTAAGCTATCTAGCTAGCTTCCTACCAAATTAAACTTCCTAATATACCGTAAAATGTTATTAGCTAAATGATGCCTAGTTAGCAATGTCATGTTTTATGGGATAGAGTGTGTCATGACAAGTGAAACACCTTTTATTGATACCAGTTTCAATCTGTCAGCGCCACTGACTGGCTAGTGCTTAGCTAGCTAACATTAGCGGCTCATATTTTTCCACAATTCATGTGATAGGTAGCTAAACACAGTGTCTTGCGAAAGTATTCACCCCTCTTGGCATTTTTTCCTATTTTATTGCTTTACAACCTGGATTTAAAATCTATTTGTTGGGGGTTTGTATCATTTGATTTACACAACATGCCTACCTCTTTGAAGATGCAAAATATTTTTTATTGTGAAACAAACAAGAAATAAGACAAAAAACAGAACTTAACTATTCACCCCCTCAAAGTCAATACTTTGTAGAGCCACCTTTTGCAGCAATTACCGCTGCAACTCTCTTGGGATATGTCTCTATAAGTTTGGCACATCTAGTCATTGGGATTTTTGCCCATTCTTCAAGGCAAAACTGCTCCAGCTCCTTCAAGTTGGATGGGTTCCAATGGTGTACAGAAATCTTTAAGTCATACCACAGACTCTCAGTTGGATTGAGGTCTGAGCTTTGACTAGGCCATTCCAAGACATTTAAATGTTTCCCCTTAAACCACTCGAGTGTTGATTTAGCAGTCTGCTTAGGGTCAGTGTCCTGCTGGAAGGTGAACCTCCGTCCCAGTCTCAAATCTCTGGAAGACTGAAACAGGTTTCCTTAAACAATTTCCCTGCATTTAGCGGCGTCCATCATTCCTTCAATTCTGACCAGTTTCGCAGTCCCTGCCGATGAAAAACATCCCCACAGAATGGTGGGATGGTGTTCTCGGGGTGATGAGAGGTGTTGGGTTTGCGCCAGACATAGCATTTTTCATTGATAGCCCCGAGGGGGATGAATACTTTTACAAGGCACTGAATATTTTTAGCTGAATACGTTCTTTTAATACCAGTATGCATGTCAATATGCTAGTATCACAGTTCAGTAGCATGTTAGCTAGCACAACAGCTAAGCTAGCTAAGCTAGTTACCAAGAATATGAGTTGATTTGACATCAAAGCAAAACTTCACGTTTGCAGATGGATACCCCTCCCCAACACGTGGTGTTGGAAGAGGCTGTTTTGGGAGGAGGGTGCATCGACCCCCCCCCCCCCCGGAAAAAGGTATTTGAGATATAAGATACACTCTAAAACCAGTGGTGTAAATTAATTAAACGTTGACAGACTAAGGGTGTTTGGGCTGACTGAAAACCATGAAAATGGTATGTAAAAAAAAACATGGCAAATTATGAATTTGATGGTCATTCAGGTTAAATACATTTTCCTATCATAATTATGTAGCTAGCTAACATTGGCTTGAGAGTTAACTAACTAACTGTTAACTAACTAGCCATTATCTGTTCTAGCCTCATGACAATACTTCCAACACTAGTTTAAAACTTCTTGCAACTATAGGGGGTGCTGTTCCGCATTAGCATATTTGGGTCTCCAAATTAAACTGCCTCGTGCTAAATTCTTGATCGTACAATATGCATATTATTGTTATTATTGGATAGAAAACACCTTCTAGTTTCTATAGAAGTTGGAATTTTGTCTCTGAGTGGTACAGAACAATTTCTACAGCACTTTTCATGACAGGGTTCAGATTTCAGAAATTTTTACCTCTGATCTGGGGTCTGTTTTTAAGGCGACAGTGAATGCTATGAAGAAACCGACACTGCCTACGTCTTCCTCTGGGTGTCTGTACGTCATCACGTTTTCAATGAAATCGATGGGACATTCACAGCCATTATAAAAGACCAAAATGTACAGAGACCCCCCTTTCTCATCGTGCGCCTGAAGCGTGAAGGACATCGGACCTGCCTCGTTCCAAATCGTTTTCTAACCAGCAATATTTCTCCGGTCATGTTTTCAGTCGTTATAGTTGTTAAAAACATCATAATGTAGTTAATTTGAACCGTTTTATAGCAATTTATATCCGTTTAGTGCGATTTTGAGGAATTTCTTTGTCGTGCCCTTTTTAGCTTTGGAAACGTTTCGGGGTGTCGGTCGTTGGTGGTGGACATTTCGAAGGACAGAGGACATCTATCGACCAAAAGACGTTTATAACATAGAAAGGATACATTGCCCAAGAATATGATGGAAGAACAGCTCAAAGTAAGCAATATTTAATATGATAAATCGTGTTTCTGTCGAAATATTTTAAACGCATATTTCGCCATTTTGTTTGGTATAGCTTCACTTGGCGAACCCTGTATTGAAAAGTAAGGATAATTTTAAAAATGTAAATCAGCGGTTGCATTAAGAACTCATTTGTCTTTCGATTGCTGTCAACCCTGTATTTTTTAGTCAAGTATATGATTAGCTTTCAATTAAACTAGATCACTCTGATAGATGACGTCAGACATATTGAGGCTTGATTTCCTAGTATTTTTATTGTGTAACCACGGTTTTGTATGGCTAAATATGCACCTTTTCGAACAAACTGTATATGTATGTTGTAAAATGATGTTACAGGAGTGTCATCGGAAGAATTCTGAGAAGGTTAGTGAAAAAATTAATATCTTTTGGCGGTGATTACGTTATAGCGCTCTTTGGCTGGAATCGATGCTCTGGTAACGTTTGCACATGTAGTATGCTAACTTATCGATTTATTGTGTTTTCGCTGAAAAACGCTTAGAAAATCTGAAATATGGTCTGAAATCACAAGAACTGGGTCTTTCCATTGCTATGCTTTGTCTATTTTTATGAAATGTTTTATGATGAGTAAATTGGTCATACACGTTGCTCTATCTAGTAATTCTAGTCGATTTGTGATGGTCGGTGCAATTGTAAACTGTGATTTCTACCTGAAATATGCACTTTTTTCTAACAAAAACTATCCTATACCATGAATATGTTATCAGACTGTCATCTGATGGTTTTTTTTATAGGTTATTGGCTATCAATATCTTAGTTGAGCCGAATTGGTGATAGCACCTGAAGGAGTAAGAAACTGATGGAGTTAGAATAGTGGTGTATTTTGCTAACGTGTTTAGCTAATAGATTTACATATTTTGTCTTCCCTGTAAAACATTTTAAAAATCTGAAATGGTGGCTTTATTCACAAGATCTGTATCTTTCATCTGGTGTCTTGGACTTGTGATTTAATGATATTTAGATGCTACTATCTACTTGTGAAGCTATGCTAGCTATGCTAATCAGTGTGTGGGGGGGGTGGGGGGTGATCCCGGACCCGGGGTAGAGGCTCGTGAAAGGTTAACAGTATGCTGTCTCTGGTACCCCTGTTTAACACCGTGAGGGCTCTCGGGGACAGAATACATGTCTTTAGCGTCCTGAGGTTGAAGGCCAAGAAGATCATCAGGAACCTCAGACACTCGAGCCATGGCCTGTTCTCCCCGGAATGGGTTGGGGTTGTCTATGTTTGTATTTATTACATTTATTGGAGCAAGAGAGTCAGAAACAGACAGAAAGTCAGAGGGAGAGTCAGAGAGAGAGAAGTCAGTGAGGGAGAGAGCAGTTTTGGCTGCCAAATATGTGTCTTCCTGCCACAACCTGAGGGAAAACTGCAAAGTAATGTTGATAATATTTCCCATCTTGTTTTGTCTTTCATACCAGGTCATATGTCTTCTCAGTCATGTTGACACTGGTCTACTACTGTTGCTTTAATGTATTGTTGTTCTGATTAATATTGTTGTTGTAGCTACTGTTACTGGTAATCCCATGTCCACTACTACTATTATTATTGCTGTTGGGCCCACCATTTATTTATATATAAATATATATTTTTCTATATGTATACTTTGACAATGTAAGTAATAATGAACTTGCCATGTCAATAAAGTCAATTGAATTGAGAGAGAGTCAAGAAAAGGGCTAAAGTGATGGAGGTGTGTAGGAGAGGTGAACAGTAACATAAAGTGATGGAGGTGTGTAGGAGAGGTGGACAGTAACATAAAGTGATGGAGGTGTGTAGGAGAGGTGAACAGTAACATAAAGTGATGGAGGTGTGTAGGAGAGGTGGACAGTAACATAAAGTGATGGAGGTGTGTAGGAGAGGAGGACAGTAACATAAAGTGATGGAGGTGTGTAGGAGAGGTGAACAGTAACATAAAGTGATGGAGGTGTGTAGGAGAGGTGGACAGTAACATAAAGTGATGGAGGTGTGTAGGAGAGGTGGACAGTAACATAAAGTGATGGAGGTGTGTAGGAGAGGTGAACAGTAACATAAAGTGATGGAGGTGTGAAGGAGAGAGGGACAGTAACATAAAGGGATGGAGGTGTGTAGGAGAGGAGGACAGTAACATAAAGTGATGGAGGTGTGTAGGAGAGGTGGACAGTAACATAAAGTGATGGAGGTGTGTAGGAGAGGTGGACAGTAACATAAAGTGATGGAGGTGTGAAGGAGAGAGGGACAGTAACATAAAGGGATGGAGGTGTGTAGGAGAGGAGGACAGTAACATAGTGATGGAGGTGTGTAGGAGAGGTGAACAGTAACATAAAGTGATGGAGGTGTGAAGGAGAGAGGGACAGTAACATAAAGGGATGGAGGTGTGTAGGAGAGGAGGACAGTAACATAAAGTGATGGAGGTGTGTAGGAGAGGTGGACAGTAACATAAAGTGATGGAGGTGTGTAGGAGAGGTGGACAGTAACATAAAGTGATGGAGGTGTGAAGGAGAGAGGGACAGTAACATAAAGGGATGGAGGTGTGTAGGAGAGGAGGACAGTAACATAAAGTGATGGAGGTGTGTAGGAGAGGTGGACAGTAACATAAAGTGATGGAGGTGTGTAGGAGAGGTGGACAGTAACATAAAGTGATGGAGGTGTGTAGGAGAGGTGGACAGTAACATAAAGTGATGGAGGTGTGTAGGAGAGGTGAACAGTAACATAGTGATGGAGGTGTGTAGGAGAGGTGGACAGTAACATACTACTAAAATGGGAAGACTATAAAAGTTTGAAAGAAATGGAAAGAAGAGAGTCGGAAAAGTGTACAAGAGAGAGATAGTTAGAGAGAGAAAAAGATAGAGAGAGAGATAGTTAGAGAGAGAGTGAGAGCCCTAAACAGAGACTACAAAGTGTCAGAATACCTGACATACCTGACCTGACCTAAGCTTTGACTATGTACAGTCTCAGTGATCATTGCCTTGCTATTGAGAAAGGCCGCCGTAGGCAGACATGGCTCTCAAGAGAAGACAGGCTATGTGCACACGGCCCACAAAACGAGGTGGAAACTGAGCTGCACTTCCTAACCTCCTGCCCAATGTATGACCACATTAGAGACACATATTTCCCTCAGATTACACAGACCCACAAAGAATTAGAAAACAAACCCGATTTTGATAAATTTCCATATCTACTGGGTGAAATACCACAGTACTTTTGTATATTATCTACCTCACTTGAATCGAGAGAGAGAGAGAGAGAGAGAGAGAGAGAGAGAGGGACAGAGGGTAGGGAATAATGAGTAGATAATTTTCCCAGGTTCTTTTTATTGTGGTGGTGTGGCTCTGCATGTCTGTGGCTTCCTCTCACCCCTGTTTCAAGGGAGGGAGAGAAGGAGCGCCCCTGTGTGGGAGGGAGTGAGTAGGAACAGCCCTGTGATGGAAGGAGGGAAGGAGAGAGAGCGGGAGAGAGAAGAAACAGCACTGTGATGGAGGGAGGGAGGGAGGGAGGGAGGGAGGGAGAGAGAGGGAGGGAGAGAGAGAAGGAACAGCCCTGCGATGGAGGGAGGGAGGGAGGGAGGGAGGGAGGGAGAGAAGAAACAGCACTGTGAGAGAGAGAGAGTTGGAGATGCCCTGCGAGGGAGGGAGGGAGGCAAAGAGGGAGAGTGATAATGTGTTGAAGAAGGAGGGGGTATAGAGAAGAGGTACTCTCAATCACTACTGAGCCACTTCAGCCAACATCTCAAACCCAGCTGCTCCCTCTCTTCTCCTCCTCTTCTCCTCCGTTCTGCTCCTCTCTTCCAGGCGATTGAACAAATACAGAGAGAGAGAGAGAGAGAGAGAGAGAGAGAGAGAGAGAGAGAGAGAGAGAGAGAGAGAGAGAGAGAGAGAGAGAGAGAGAGAGAGAGAGAGAGAGAGAGAGAGAGAGAGAGAGAGAGAGAGAGAGAGAGAGAGAGAGAGAGAGAGAGAGAGAGAGAGAGAGAGAGAGAGAGAGAGAGAGAGAGAGAGAGAGAGAGAACCCAAGGCAACAATACAGGAGGTTAATAATCAGACTGGGGAGTTGGCAGCTTGTTTCCTGGAGTGAGTAGTCCCAGCTGAACACCGTGGAGAGAATAGGAGCCAATCATCTCTTCTTGTGTGTCTGTCCAGACAGAGAAGAGTGGGATAGCAGGAGCTAGTTTTTGGGGAAGACAGCTGGACCACAGATCCTCTGCCAACTGAAAGAGGAGCAGCACCAGGAGCAGACAACTCCAAGAAGAGAAACATACCGTGGCGTAATTGAAGAGAGTTTGACAACTCCAAGAAGAGAAACATACCGTGGCGTAATTGAAGAGAATTTGACAACTCCAAGAAGAGAAACATACCGTGGCGTAATTGAAGAGAGTTTGACAACTCCAAGAAGAGAAACATACCGTGGCGTAATTGAAGAGAGTTTGCGCCTGATGGAATGAGAAGAGAAACATACCGTGGAGTAATTGAAGAGATTTGACAACTCCAAGAAGAGAAACATACCGTGGAGTAATTGAAGAGAGTTTGCGCCTGATGGAATGAGAAGAGACTGAAGACACACAAAGAAACTGAAAGAGGAAGTCAAAGTGAGACCCTTCTGGTTAATCAAATCCAGATAAACTCTTTCGGTGTTTTTCTCTGCTCTGCAAAGTGTGACGACCCTCCATCTCCCCTCTCCCTTCTCCCTTCTCCCTCTCCTCCCCTGTCCTCACCTGAGATGGGCCGGCTGCTGGCCCTAGCCCTGGCCTACCTGGCTTACCTGTCGACTGCAGTGATTGGCTCAGAGAAGAAGCAGCACCGGGTGCAGCATGGACCCTGCAGTTACACCTTCATACTCCCCGAGGTGGAACACTGCCAACCCCTCCAAGACTTCCAGGTCACCAACTCCCTCCAGAGGGACTCCCCACCACCGCCTGCCCCCGACCCAGGATCGAGTCACCCTGAGCAGGCCAAAGCCCAGCCCGCTAGGCCCTCGTGGCAGGAGAGGAAGCTGGAGAGTCTGGAGAGCTCCACAGAGAACAATACACAGTGGCTGCAGAAGGTAAGACTCTCTGTCATTGTGTGGTGGCATCTTCCACTTGTCTTTCTATTATGCATAGAGTTCAAGGTAAGTGCTACACGCTTCCATCTCTCTCCCCCTCTCCCCCTCTCTCTCTCTCTCTCTCTCTCTCTCTCTCTCTCTCTCTCTCTCTCTCTCTCTCTCTCTCTCTCTCACTCTCTCTCTCGCCGTACAATCTTCTTTAACCCTTACCCAAATTTCCACACCCCCGAAGAAATCTAATTAACATAACAAACACATCCCAATCTGAATCATTCTGTTAGAGTTAGAGACATCTGTCTCAATCCACCGTGTCCTCCATCATCCCCCTTCGTCCTCTGGGGTGAAAGGTGAGAGGTCCTCCATCATCCCCCTTCGTCCTCTGTGGTGAAAGGTGAGAGGTCCTCCATCATCCCCCTTCGTCCTCTGTGGTGAAAGGTGAGAGGTCCTCCATCATCCCCCTTCGTCCTCTGTGGTGAAAGGTGAGAGGTCCTCCATCATCCCCCTTCGTCCTCTGTGGTGAAAGGTGAGAGGTCCTCCAACATCCCCCTTCGTCCTCTGTGGTGAAAGGTGAGAGGTCCTCCATCATCCCCCATCGTCCTCTGTGGTGAAAGGTGAGAGGTCCTCCATCATCCCCCTTCGTCCTCTGTGGTGAAAGGTGAGAGGTCCTCCATCATCCCCCTTCATCCTCTGTGGTGAAAGGTGAGAGGTCCTCCATCATTCCCCTTCGTCCTCTGTGGTGAAAGGTGAGAGGTCCTCCATCATCCCCCTTCGTCCTCTGTGGTGAAAGGTGAGAGGTCCTCCATCATCCCCCTTCGTCCTCTGTGGTGAAAGGTGAGAGGTCCTCCATCATCCCCCTTCGTCCTCTGTGGTGAAAGGTGAGAGGTCCTCCATCATCCCCCTTCGTCCTCTGTGGTGAAAGGTGAGAGGTCCTCCATCATCCCCCTTCGTCCTCTGTGGTGAAAGGTGAGAGGTCCTCCATCATCCCCCTTCGTCCTCTGTGGTGAAAGGTGAGAGAACTAGAGTGTTGTTTGTCAGACCGTGAGGCATCATGAAAATCAGTCTTCTCACGTAAACATCTGTAGCGTTTGGGAACGATTTGGCCCACAAAAAGTATTATGACAACTCTATTGAAAGATGAGTCTCACAAACATAATGACGTTCTGCTCACAAGACTCGTCTGAATGAATGGGTGGAAATATATATCGTGAAAGTTCAGAGCCTAAAATAAGGGATAAATACATGTCAATAAATAAAATAGGAAATGTTTTCCTGATCTTTCTGATATCTCTCAGATATAGGACAGATTTTATGGTGGTCTATTTGTTATTCAATGTGTTTCTATTGGCTAATAGCAGTAAGGACTGTTATTCAATGTGTTTCTATTGGCTAATAGCAGTAATGACTATCTATTATTCAATGTGTTTCTATTGGCTAATAGCAGTAAGGACTATCTGTTATTCAATGTGTTTCTATTGGCTAATAGCAGTAAGGACTATCTGTTATTCAATGTGTTTCTATTGGCTAATAGCAGTAAGGACTATCTATTATTCAATGTGTTTCTATTGGCTAATAGCAGTAAGGACTGTCTGTTATTCAATGTGTTTCTATTGGCTAATAGCAGTAAGGATTATCTGTTATTCAATGTGTTTCTATTGGCTAATAGCAGTAAGGACTGTCTGTTATTCAATGTGTTTCTATTGGCTAATAGCAGTAAGGACTGTCTGTTATTCAATGTGTTTCTATTGGCTAATAGCAGTAAGGACTGTTATTCAATGTGTTTCTATTGGCTAATAGCAGTAAGGACTATCTGTTATTCAATGTGTTTCTATTGGCTAATAGCAGTAAGGACTGTTATTCAATGTGTTTCTATTGGCTAATAGCAGTAAGGACTATCTGTTATTCAATGTGTTTCTATTGGCTAATAGCAGTAAGGACTGTTATTCAATGTGTTTCTATTGGCTAATAGCAGTAAGGACTATCTGTTATTCAATGTGTTTCTATTGGTTAATAGCAGTAAGGACTGTCTGTTATTCAATGTGTTTCTATTAGCTAATAGCAGTAAGGACTGTTATTCAATGTGTTTCTATTGGCTAATAGCAGTAAGGACTATCTGTTATTCAATGTGTTTCTATTGGTTAATAGCAGTAAGGACTGTCTGTTATTCAATGTGTTTCTATTGGCTAATAGCAGTAAGGACTATCTGTTATTCAATGTGTTTCTATTGGCTAATAGCAGTAAGGACTGTTATTCAATGTGTTTCTATTGGCTAATAGCAGTAAGGACTGTCTGTTATTCAATGTGTTTCTATTGGTTAATAGCAGTAAGGACTGTCTGTTATTCAATGTGTTTCTATTGGCTAATAGCAGTAAGGACTATATGTTATTCAATGTGTTTCTATTGGCTAATAGCAGTAAGGACTATCTGTTATTCAATGTGTTTCTATTGGCTAATAGCAGTAAGGACTGTTATTCAATGTGTTTCTATTGGCTAATAGCAGTAAGGACTGTCTGTTATTCAGTGTGTTTCTATTGGCTAACAGCAGTAAGGACTATCTGTTATTCAATGTGTTTCTATTGGCTAATAGCAGTAAGGACTGTCTGTTATTCAATGTGTTTCTATTGGCTAATAGCAGTAAGGACTGTCTGTTATTCAATGTGTTTCTATTGGCTAATAGCAGTAAGGACTATCTGTTATTCAATGTGTTTCTATTGGCTAATAGCAGTAAGGACTGTCTGTTATTCAATGTGTTTCTATTGGCTAATAGCAGTAAGAACTATCTGTTATTCAATGTGTTTCTATTGGCTAATAGCAGTAAGGACTATCTGTTATTCAATGTGTTTCTATTGGCTAATAGCAGTAAGGACTGTCTGTTATTCAATGTGTTTCTATTGGCTAATAGCAGTAAGGACTATCTGTTATTCAATGTGTTTCTATTGGCTAATAGCAGCAAGGACTATCTGTTATTCAATGTGTTTCTATTGGCTAATAGCAGTAAGGACTGTTATTCAATGTGTTTCTATTGGCTAATAGCAGTAAGGACTATCTATTATTCAATGTGTTTCTATTGGCTAATAGCAGTAAGGACTATCTGTTATTCAATGTGTTTCTATTGGCTAATAGCAGTAAGGACTGTCTGTTATTCAATGTGTTTCTATTGGCTAATAGCAGTAAGGACTGTTATTCAATGTGTTTCTATTGGCTAATAGCAGTAAGGACTATCTATTATTCAATGTGTTTCTATTGGCTAATAGCAGTAAGGACTATCTGTTATTCAATGTGTTTCTATTGGCTAATAGCAGTAATGACTGTCTGTTATTCAATGTGTTTCTATTGGCTAATAGCAGTAATGACTGTTATTCAATGTGTTTCTATTGGCTAATAGCAGTAAGGACTATCTATTATTCAATGTGTTTCTATTGGCTAATAGCAGTAATGACTGTTATTCAATGTGTTTCTATTGGCTAATAGCAGTAAGGACAATCTGTTATTCAATGTGTTTCTATTGGCTAATAGCAGTAAGGACTATCAGTTATTCAATGTGTTTCTATTGGCTAATAGCAGTAAGGACTATCTGTTATTCAATGTGTTTCTATTGGCTAATAGCAGTAAGGACTGTTGTTCAATGTGTTTCTATTGGCTAATAGCAGTAAGGACTGTTATTCAATGTGTTTCTATTGGCTAATAGCAGTAAGGACTATCTGTTATTCAATGTGTTTATATTGGCTAAAAGAGGTAAGGACTATCTGTTATTAATTGCGTTTCTATTGGCTAATAGCAGTAAGGACTATCTGTTATTCAATGTGTTTCTATTGGCTAATAGCAGTAAGGACTGTCTGTTATTCAATGTGTTTCTATTGGCTAATACTAGTAAGGACTATCTGTTATTCAATGTGTTTCTATTGGCTAATAGCAGTAAGGACTGTCTGTTATTCAATGTGTTTCTATTGGCTAATAGCAGTAAGGACTGTCTGTTATTCAATGTGTTTCTATTGGCTAATAGCAGTAAGGACTGTTATTCAATGTGTTTCTATTGGCTAATAGCAGTAAGGACTGTTATTCAATGTGTTTCTATTGGCTAATAGCAGTAAGGACTATCTATTATTCAATGTGTTTCTATTGGCTAATAGCAGTAAGGACTATCTGTTATTCAATGTGTTTCTATTGGCTAATAGCAGTAAGGACTATCTATTATTCAATGTGTTTCTATTGGCTAATAGCAGTAAGGACTATCTATTATTCAATGTGTTTCTATTGGCTAATAGCAGTAAGGACTATCTGTTATTCAATGTGTTTCTATTGGCTAATAGCAGTAAGGACTATCTATTATTCAATGTGTTTCTATTGGCTAATAGCAGTAAGGACTATATGTTATTCAATGTGTTTCTATTGGTTAATAGCAGTAAGGACTATCTGTTATTCAATGTGTTTCTATTGGCTAATAGCAGTAAGGACTATCTGTTATTCAGTGTGTTTCTATTGGCTAATAGCAGTAAGGACTATATGTTATTCAATGTGTTTCTATTGGCTAATAGCAGTAAGGACTATCTATTATTCAATGTGTTTCTATTGGCTAATAGCAGTAAGGACTGTCTGTTATTCAATGTGTTTCTATTGGCTAATAGCAGTAAGGACTATCTGTTATTCAATGTGTTTCTATTGGCTAATAGCAGTAAGGACTATATGTTATTCAATGTGTTTCTATTGGCTAATAGCAGTAAGGACTGTTATTCAATGTGTTTCTATTGGCTAATAGCAGTAAGGACTATCTGTTATTCAATGTGTTTCTATTGGCTAATAGCAGTAAGGACTGTCTGTTATTCAATGTGTTTCTATTGGCTAATAGCAGTAAGGACTATCTATTATTCAATGTGTTTCTATTGGCTAATAGCAGTAAGGACTATCTGTTATTCAATGTGTTTCTATTGGCTAATAGCAGTAAGGACTATCTTTTATTCAATGTGTTTCTATTGGCTAATAGCAGTAAGGACTGTCTGTTATTCAATGTGTTTCTATTGGCTAATAGCAGTAAGGACTATCTGTTATTCAATGTGTTTCTATTGGCTAATAGCAGTAAGGACTGTCTGTTATTCAATGTGTTTCTATTGGCTAATAGCAGTAAGGACTGTCTGTTATTCAATGTGTTTCTATTGGCTAATAGCAGTAAGGACTGTCTGTTATTCAATGTGTTTCTATTGGCTAATAGCTGTAAGGCCAAATTCAACGTTTCATCCAATAATTGTTTTAGAGTATGTTTTGATACCTTAAGGGGTCTTAAATTACATTTCCAAATCAAATAGCTAAATGGTCTTTGACATGGCCATCTTAAAACAATTCCATATGTTAGTTTAGAACACCCCTCCCCCGACTTAGCCTCCTTAGTCTCTCTATCTCTCTGTGTCTGTGTGTGTGTCTGTGTGTGTGTCTGTGTGTGTGTCTCTGTGTGTGTGTGTGTCTCTCTGTGTGTGTCTCTGTGTGTGTCTCTGTGTGTGTCTCTGTGTGTGTCTCTGTGTGTGTGTCTGTGTTTCAGCGGTGGAAACCTCACTATTTTATCTGGTTTTAACAGAAACATATTTGTCTGTCTGATAATACTGCAGTCGATCATCCTTCCATGTTCTCATGCGACGGGGATCCAGTGGTCTTAAATACAGACTCAGACACACACGCTCGAGTACATACCGAACTCACACACACACACTCGCCTGAGTACATACCGAACTCACACACACACACTCGCCTGAGTACATACCGAACTCACACACACACACTCGCCTGAGTACATACCGAACTCACACACACACACACTCGCCTGAGTACATACCGAACTCACACACACACACTCGCCTGAGTACATACCGAACTCACACACACACACTCGCCTGAGTACATACCGAACTCACACACACACACTCGCCTGAGTACATACCGAACTCACACACACACGCTCGCCTGAGTACATACCGAACTCACACACACACACACGCTCGCCTGAGTACATACCGAACTCACACACACACACACACTCGCCTGAGTACATACCGAACTCACACACACACACACACACACACACACACACACACACACACACACACACACACACACACACACACACACACACACACACACACACACACACACACACACACACACACACACACACACACACACACACACACACACACACACACTCGCCTGCACACATACCGAACTCACACACACACACACACACACACACACACACACACACACACACACACACACACACACACACACACACACACACACACACACACACACACACACACACACACACACACACACACACACACACACACACTCGCCTGCACACATACCGAACTCGCACACACACACTCGCCTGAGTACATACCGAACTCACACACACACACACACACACTCGCCTGCACACATACCGAACTCACACACACATGCGCTCGCCTGCGTACATACCGAATTCACACACACACACACACACGCTCGCCTGAGTACATAACGAATTCACACACACACACCCACGCTCGCCTGAGTACATAACGAATTCACACACACACACACCCACGCTCGCCTGAGTACTTACCGAACTCACACACATACACGTGCATGTGTGTGTGTGTGTGTGTGTAGACTTGATCTGGCCCCAGATGACCTTAACAGTGAAAACAACATTGTCAAGTTAATCACTAGAGTTTATTAACCCAGCAAAGGCCATGACCCACTAAACCAGACGTGTTAAAACGTCTCTCTATTCAGTGGACCACACCGAGGCAGGGTGTTGTCTGTGTTTAAAAGGTCATTGGAGAATGCACTTTTTGTTTTGTTTTCACAGCGAGTGAGTGAACCCCTCCCATCTATCTCCCTTGTTTCTATTCATCACCCATGAATAAAGGGTCGAACTGTTGGATCCGGTTCGCTGGTCGTTTTCAAACCCTGTCACCACCTTTCCTCGCCACCTTTCCTCGCCAGTCCAAATGTTTCTTTGAATTATGTTTTCAGTGTTGAGTGGTGGTTGGTGGGATTTCCACCAATGCCATCTTCTGATGGTCAGTACAAGTCAGTTTGGACACACCTTCTCATTCCAGTTTTTTTATTTTATTTTAAACTATTTTCTACATTGTAGAATAATAGTGAAGACATCCAAACGATAAAATAACACATATGGAATCATGTAGTAACCAAAAAAGTGTTAAACAAATCAAAATATATTTTATATTTTAAATTCTTCAAAAGTAGACACCCTTTTTGCCTTGATGACAGCTTTACACACTCGTGGCATTCTCTCAACCAGCTTCATGAGGTAGTCACCTGGAATGCCTTTCAATAAACAGGTGTGCCTTGTTAAAAGTACATTTGTGGAATTTCTTTCCTTCTTATTAATGCGTTTGAGCCAATCAGTTGTGTTGTGAAAAGGTACATGATTCCATATGTGTTATTTCACAGTTTTTATGTCTTCACTTTTATTCTACAACGTAGAAAATAGTAAAAATAAGAGAAAAATCCTGGTATGAGTAGGTGTGTCCATAACCCCCGACCTCGCTGTTGATAAAAACAGGAAGCATCTGGACAGAAGTTTCCCATTAGGCACAGATCAGGGATCAGTTTACCTTTACCCCAATACTAACCTGAGCCCCCTCCCAACACCCCCTCCCCTGGGTGACCTTCCCTGTCTGGTCTGTATAGAGACTCTGAATACCTCCCTGTCTGGTCTGTATAGAGACTCTGAATACCTCCCTGTCTGGTCTGTATAGAGCCTCTGAATACCTCCCTGTCTGGTCTGTATAGAGACTCTGAATACCTCCCTGTCTGGTCTGTATAGAGACTCTGAATACCTCCCTGTCTGGTCTGTATAGAGACTCTGAATACCTCCCTGTCTGGTCTGTATAGAGAATCTGAATACCTTCCTGTCTGGTCTGTATATACTCTGAATACCTCCCTGTCTGGTCTGTATAGAGACTCTGAATACCTCCCTGTCTGGTCTGTATAGAGACTCTGAATACCTTCCTGTCTGGTCTGTATATACTCTGAATACCTCCCTGTCTGGTCTGTATAGAGTCTCTGAATACCTCCCTGTCTGGTCTGTATAGAGACTCTGAATACCTCCCTGTCTGGTCTGTATAGAGACTCTGAATACCTCCCTGTCTGGTCTGTATAGAGACTCTGAATACCTTCCTGTCTGGTCTGTATATACTCTGAATACCTCCCTGTCTGGTCTGTATAGAGACTCTGAATACCTCCCTGTCTGGTCTGTATAGAGACTCTGAATACCTTCCTGTCTGGTCTGTATATACTCTGAATACCTCCCTGTCTGGTCTGTATAGAGTCTCTGAATACCTTCCCTGTCTGGTCTGTATAGAGTCTCTGAATACCTCCCTGTCTGGTCTGTATAGAGACTCTGAATACCTTCCTGTCTGGTCTGTATAGAGACTCTGAATACCCCCCTTTCTGGTCTGTATAGAGAATCTGAATACCTCCCTGTCTTGTCTGTATAGAGACTCTGAATACCTTCCCTGTCTGGTCTGTATAGAGACTCTAAACACCTCCCTGTCTGGTCTGTATAGAGACTCTGAATACCTCCCTGTCTGGTCTGTATAGAGACTCTGAATACCTCCCTAGTATGGTCTGTATAGAGACTCTGAATACCTCCCTGTCTGGTCTGTATAGAGACTCTGAATACCTCCCTGTCTGGTCTGTATAGAGACTCTGAATACCTCCCTGTCTGGTCTGTATAGAGACTCTGAATACCTCCCTGTCTGGTCTGTATAGAGACTCTAAACACCTCCCTGTCTGGTCTGTATAGAGACTCTGAATACCATCCTGTCTGGTCTGTATAGAGACTCTGAATACCTCCCTGTCTGGTCTGTATAGAGACTCTGAATACCTCCCTGTCTGGTCTGTATAGAGACTCTGAATACCTCCCTGTCTGGTCTGTATAGAGACTCTGAATACCTCCCTGTCTGGTCTGTATAGAGACTCTGAATACCTCCCTGTCTGGTCTGTATAGAGACTCTGAATACCTCCCTGTCTGGTCTGTATATACTCTGAATACCTCCCTGTCTGGTCTGTATAGAGACTCTGAATACCTGCCTGTCTGGTCTGTATAGAGACTCACATGTCCATCAAAACAGCAATAGTTAAAGCTGAGCTGTGTTAGTACTTTTAATGTCAGTGGAGAACTATGTAAAGAACTGTCTACTTTATGTACAGCAGTGCTGTGTGTCTAATACATGTCCCCTGTGGACATTAAAGTCCACCCTGTCCTAAAGACTTGTGTAAGTGCACATCTTGAATACTTGTGCAGCAACTTGTTGTTGCTCTATGATGAGGAGTGCACACATTTCAATGTCCAATCTAATTCATAACCCATTCCAGGTATTTAGTTTTAGGCAATGTGACAACCACCCTGTGTGTTATCAGGCCTCTGTCTTCCCTGTATATCTCTCTCTCCTGACCATATTCCTGGTATTCCTTGTATATCTCTCTCTCCTGACCATATTCCTGATATTCCCTGTATATCTCTCTCTCCTGACCATATTCCTGGTATTCCCTGTATATCTCTCTCTCCTGACCATATTCCTGGTATTCCCTGTATATCTCTCTCTCCTGACCATATTCCTGATATTCCCTGTATATCTCTCTCTCCTGACCATATTCCTGGTATTCCCTGTATATCTCTCTCTCCTGACCATATTCCTGGTATTCCCTGTATATCTCTCTCTCCTGACCATATTCCTGGTATTCCCTGTATATCTCTCTCTCCTGACCATATTCCTGGTATTCCTTGTATATCTCTCTCTCCTGACCATATTCCTGGTATTCCTTGTATATCTCTCTCTCCTGACCATATTCCTGATATTCCCTGTATATCTCTCTCCCCTGACCATATTCCTGGTATTCCCTGTATATCTCTCTCTCCTGACCATATTCCTGGTATTCCCTGTATATCTCTCTCTCCTGACCATATTCCTGGTATTCCCTGTATATCTCTCTCTCCTGACCATATTCCTGGTATTCCCTGTATATCTCTCTCTCCTGACCATATTCCTGGTATTCCCTGTATATCTCTCTCTCCTGACCATATTCCTGGTATTCCTTGTATATCTCTCTCTCCTGACCATATTCCTGATATTCCCTGTATATCTCTCTCTCCTGACCATATTCCTGGTATTCCCTGTATATCTCTCTCTCCTGACCATATTCCTGGTATTCCCTGTATATCTCTCTCTCCTGACCATATTCCTGATATTCCCTGTATATCTCTCTCTCCTGACCATATTCCTGGTATTCCCTGTATATCTCTCTCTCCTGACCATATTCCTGGTATTCCCTGTATATCTCTCTCTCCTGACCATATTCCTGGTATTCCCTGTATATCTCTCTCTCCTGACCATATTCCTGGTATTCCTTGTATATCTCTCTCTCCTGACCATATTCCTGGTATTCCTTGTATATCTCTCTCTCCTGACCATATTCCTGATATTCCCTGTATATCTCTCTCCCCTGACCATATTCCTGGTATTCCCTGTATATCTCTCTCTCCTGACCATATTCCTGGTATTCCCTGTATATCTCTCTCTCCTGACCATATTCCTGGTATTCCCTGTATATCTCTCTCTCCTGACCATATTCCTGGTATTCCCTGTATATCTCTCTCTCCTGACCATATTCCTGGTATTCCCTGTATATCTCTCTCTCCTGACCATATTCCTGGTATTCCCTGTATTCCAGCTGGAGAGGTCCATCCAGGAGAACCTGCGTTCTCGGATGGAGGAGATGAAGAGAAACGCTGTTCACACCCAGACGGCGGCCATGTTGGAGATCGGGACCAACCTCCTCAGCAAATCAGCTGAGCAGACACGCAAACTGACAGATGTGGAGACCAAGGTAAGCCAATCAGGTGGACTAGATCTGAACACAAACCTCTAACCTCTTCCATATGTAGATCAAGATAGATAATGGGAACTGGACTGATGATTATTCAGAGGTCCACAACGATGGTCGGAAATAACTACAGGAATTGGCAGGGTTTCGGTTCAGCCCTGCAACGAAACACCTGATTTAACTTCAATGTTTTGATTAGTTGATAAGTTGTCCCATGTGTTTTTGAGCAGACCAAGGTGTCTCAGGTGTCTTAAAGCAGACCAAGGTGTCTCAGGTGTATTATAGCAGACCAAGGTGTCTCAGGTGTATTAGAGCAGACCGAGGTGTCTCAGGTGTATTAGAGCAGACCAAGGTGTCTCAGGTGTATTAGAGCAGACCAAGGTGTCTCAGGTGTCTTATAGCAGACCAAGGTGTCTCAGGTGTATTATAGCAGACCAAGGTGTCTCAGGTGTATTAGAGCAGACCAAGGTGTCTCAGGTGTATTAGAGCAGACCAAGGTGTCTCAGGTGTATTAGAGCAGACCAAGGTGTCTCAGGTGTATTAGAGCAGACCAAGGTGTCTCAGGTGTATTAGAGCAGACCAAGGTGTCTCAGGTGTATTAGAGCAGACCAAGGTGTCTCAGGTGTATTAGAGCAGACCAAGGTGTCTCAGGTGTCTTATAGCAGACCAAGGTGTCTCAGGTGTATTAGAGCAGACCAAGGTGTCTCAGGTGTATTAGAGCAGACCAAGGTGTCTCAGGTGTCTTATAGCAGACCAAGGTGTCTCAGGTGTATTAGAGCAGACCAAGGTGTCTCAGGTGTATTAGAGCAGACCAAGGTGTCTCCTGTGTCTTAGAGCAGACCAAGGTGTCTCAGGTGTATTAGAGCAGACCAAGGTGTCTCCTGTGTCTTAGAGCAGACCAAGGTGTCTCAGGTGTATTAGAGCAGACCAAGGTGTCTCAGGTGTATTAGAGCAGACCAAGGTGTCTCAGGTGTATTAGAGCAGACCAAGGTGTCTCAGGTGTATTAGAGCAGACCAAGGTGTCTCAGGTGTCTTAGAGCAGACCGAGGTGTCTCAGGTGTATTAAAGCAGACCAAGGTGTCTCAGGTGTATTAGAGCAGACCAAGGTGTCTCAGGTGTATTAGAGCAGACCAAGGTGTCTCAGGTGTATTAGAGCAGACCAAGGTGTCTCCTGTGTCTTAGAGCAGACCAAGGTGTCTCAGGTGTATTAGAGCAGACCAAGGTGTCTCAGGTGTATTAGAGCAGACCAAGGTGTCTCCTGTGTCTTAGAGCAGACCAAGGTGTCTCAGGTGTCTTAGAGCAGACCAAGGTGTCTCAGGTGTATTAGAGCAGACCAAGGTGTCTCAGGTGTCTTAGAGCAGACCAAGGTGTCTCAGGTGTATTAGAGCAGACCAAGGTGTCTCCTGTGTCTTAGAGCAGACCAAGGTGTCTCAGGTGTATTATAGCAGACCAAGGTGTCTCCTGTGTCTTAGAGCAGACCAAGGTGTCTCAGGTGTATTAGAGCAGACCAAGGTGTCTCAGGTGTATTAGAGCAGACCAAGGTGTCTCCTGTGTCTTATAGCAGACCAAGGTGTCTCAGGTGTATTAGAGCAGACCAAGGTGTCTCAGGTGTATTAAAGCAGACCAAGGTGTCTCAGGTGTCTTATAGCAGACCAAGGTGTCTCAGGTGTATTAGAGCAGACCAAGGTGTCTCAGGTGTCTTATAGCAGACCAAGGTGTCTCAGGTGTATTAGAGCAGACCGAGGTGTCTCAGGTGTATTAGAGCAGACCAAGGTGTCTCAGGTGTATTAGAGCAGACCAAGGTGTCTCAGGTGTCTTATAGCAGACCAAGGTGTCTCAGGTGTATTAGAGCAGACCGAGGTGTCTCAGGTGTCTTATAGCAGACCAAGGTGTCTCAGGTGTATTAAAGCAGACCAAGGTGTCTCAGGTGTCTTATAGCAGACCGAGGTGTCTCAGGTGTATTAGAGCAGACCAAGGTGTCTCAGGTGTATTAGAGCAGACCAAGGTGTCTCAGGTGTATTAGAGCAGACCGAGGTGTCTCAGGTGTATTAGAGCAGACCAAGGTGTCTCAGGTGTCTTAGAGCAGACCAAGGTGTCTCAGGTGTCTTATAGCAGACCAAGGTGTCTCAGGTGTATTAGAGCAGACCGAGGTGTCTCAGGTGTCTTATAGCAGACCAAGGTGTCTCAGGTGTATTAAAGCAGACCAAGGTGTCTCAGGTGTCTTATAGCAGACCGAGGTGTCTCAGGTGTATTAGAGCAGACCAAGGTGTCTCAGGTGTATTAGAGCAGACCAAGGTGTCTCAGGTGTATTAGAGCAGACCGAGGTGTCTCAGGTGTATTAGAGCAGACCAAGGTGTCTCAGGTGTCTTAGAGCAGACCAAGGTGTCTCAGGTGTCTTATAGCAGACCAAGGTGTCTCAGGTGTATTATAGCAGACCAAGGTGTCTCAGGTGTATTAGAGCAGACCGAGGTGTCTCAGGTGTATTAGAGCAGACCAAGGTGTCTCAGGTGTCTTAGAGCAGACCAAGGTGTCTCAGGTGTATTAGAGCAGACCAAGGTGTCTCAGGTGTATTAGAGCAGACCAAGGTGTCTCAGGTGTATTAGAGCAGACCAAGGTGTCTCAGGTGTATTAGAGCAGACCAAGGTGTCTCAGGTGTATTAGAGCAGACCAAGGTGTGATTAATTTATTAGGCTAGTTGTCCATAGTGTGATTAATTGATTAGCCTGGTTGTCCCTGTTGTGATTCTTTGATTAGGCTAGTTGTCCCTTGTGTGATTCATTGATTAGGCTAGTTGTCCTTGGTGTGATTTATTGATTAGGCTAGTTGTCCCTGGTGTGATTCATTGATTAGGCTAGTTGTCCTAGTCGTCCCAGGTGTGATTCATTGATTAGGCTAGTTGTCCTTGGTGTGATTTATTGATTAGGCTAGTTGTCCCTGGTGTGATTCATTGATTAGGCTAGTTGTCCTAGTCGTCCCAGGTGTGATTCATTGATTAGGCTAGTTGTCCTAGTTGTCCATAGTGTGATTCATTGATTAGTCTAGTTGTCCATAGTGTGATTCATTGATTAGGCTAGTTGTCCCTGGTGTGATTCATTGATTAGGCTAGTTGTCCTAGTCGTCCCAGGCGTGATTCATTGATTAGGCTAGTTGTCCTAGTTGTCCCTGTTGTGATTTATTGATTAGTCTAGTTGTCCATAGTGTGATTCATTGATTAGGCTAGTTGTCCCTGGTGTAATTCATTGATTAGGCTAGTTGTCCCTGTTGTGATTCATTGATTAGGCTAGTTGTCGTAGTTGTCCCTGTTGTGATTTATTGATTAAGCTAGTTGTCGTAGTTGTCCCTGTTGTGATTTATTGATTAAGCTAGTTGTCGTAGTTGTCCCTGTTGTGATTTATTGATTAAGCTAGTTGTCGTAGTTGTCCCTGTTGTGATTTATTGATTAAGCTAGTTGTCCTAGTTGTCCCTGGTGTGATTTATTGATTAGGCTAGTTGTCCCTGTTGTGATTTATTGATTAAGCTAGTTGTCCCTGTTGTCCCTGTTGTGATTTATTGATTAGGCTAGTTGTCCCTGTTGTCCCTGTTGTGATTTATTGATTAGGCTAGTTGTACTAGTTGTCCCTGGTGTGATTCATTGATTCGGCTATTTATCCCTGGTTGCTTTGTAATAGAAGGAGATCCTATGCCACTCCAGGACAAGGGGTGGTGACCAAGGGTTGACCGCTGCTCTGAGATCTGTTGTCTTTCAGCGTAAACACTTTGATTGACATGCTGAGTTGAATTAGGTGACTGACCATCAGCCAGTTAAAACATCCAACGTGGAGCCATAACACAGATGGTCCTTAGTTGTACCGTAGTGCTGTTATTACAGGATGATGTGTTTTGATGTAATCACAGTTCTTCTATCAGGCACTCTCTCTCTCTGGATTCATCATGTCCAAATATTTTAACTGGTTGGTTATCAGTCTAGCTGCTAAAATAAGATAAGATTGTAGGCCAGGATGCAATTGTCAAAATTTGCTAACTCATATTTGACGTTGTGTAACAGGGGCCCTCCCTGTTTATCCAGCTGTTTCTGATGTGGAGCGTTAAGAAAGTAAATGCCCTCTTACTCAATAATCTCTATGGAAGTCATTTATTCCAGGTGTCTTGGTGATCTGAATGAGATCCGTAACAGCATCTTGATCTCAATGGTCTTTGTCAGGTAAATAAATATTTATTTATTGAATTACTTATTTTTTAACTGTTACCTATCTTTGTGTCCCTCCCTCCTTCTCTCTCTCTCTCTCTCTCTCTCTCTCTCTCTCTCTCTCTCTCTCTCTCTCTCTCTCTCTCTCTCTCTCTCTCTCTCCCTCCCCCCCCCCCCAGGTGCTGAACCAGACCAGTAGAATGGAGATCCAGCTGTTAGAGTATTCTCTGTTCACTAACCGTCTGGAGAAACACGTCCTCCAGCAGAATCAGGAGATCTCACGACTCAACGATAAAAGCAGGTACAGCAGCCCTATCCACCACGCCCTCAGAGGGCCCTATCCAACACTCCCTCAGAGGGCCCTATCCACCACACCCTCAGAGGGCCCCATCCAACACTCCCTCAGAGGGCCCTATCCACCACTCCCTCAGAGGGCGCTATCCAACACTCCCTCAGAGGGCCCTATCCACCACTTCCTCAGAGGGTCCTATCCACCACTCCCTCAGAGAGCCCTATCCACCACTCCCCCAGAGGGCCCTATCCACCACTCCCTCAGAGGGCCCTATCCAACACTCCCTCAGAGGGCCCTATCCACCACTCCCTCAGAGGGCCCTATCCAACACTCCCTCAGAGGGCCCCATCCAACACTCCCTCAGAGGGCCCTATCCACCACGCCCTCAGAGGGCCCTAACCAACGCTCCCTCAGAGGGCCCTATCCACCACTTCCTCAGAGGGCCCTATCCAACACTCCCTCAGAGGGCCCTATCCAACACTCCCTCAGAGGGTCCTATCCACCACTCCCTCAGAGGGCCCTATCCACCACTCCCTCAGAGGGCCCTATCCACCACTCCCTCAGAGGGCCCTATCCACCACGCCCTCAGATGGCCCTATCCAACACTCCCTATCCAACACTCCCTCAGAGGGCCTTATCCACCACTCCCTCAGAGGGCCCTATCCACCACTCCCTCAGAGGGCCCTATCCAACACTCCCTCAGAGGGCCCTATCCACCACACCCTCAGATGGCCCTATCCAACACTCCCTATCCAACACTCCCTCAGAGGGCCCTATCCACCACTCCCTCAGAGGGCGCTATCCAACACTCCCTCAGAGGGCCCTATCAACCACTTCCTCAGAGGGTCCGATCCACCACTCCCTCAGAGAGCCCTATCCACCACTCCCCCAGAGGTCCCTATCCACCACTCCCTCAGAGGGCCCTATCCAACACTCCCTCAGAGGGCCCTATCCACCACTCCCTCAGAGGGCCCTATCCACCACTCCCTCAGAGGGCCCTATCCAACACTCCCTCAGAGGGCCCCATCCAACACTCCCTCAGAGGGCCCTATCCACCACGCCCTCAGAGGGCCCTATCCAACGCTCCCTCAGAGGGCCCTATCCACCACTTCCTCAGAGGGCCCTATCCAACACTCCCTCAGAGGGCCCTATCCACCACTCCCTCAGAGGGCCCTATCCACCACTCCCTCAGAGGGCCCTATCCACCACTCCCTCAGAGGGCCCTATCCACCACTCCCCCAGAGGGCCCTATCCAACACTCCCTCAGAGGGCCCTATCCAAAACGCCCTCAGAGGGCCCTATCCAACACGCCCTCAGAGGGCTCCATCCAACACTCCCTCAGAGGGCCCTATCCACCACGCCCTCAGAGGGCCCTATCCGCCACGCCCTCAGAGGGCCCTATCCACCACTCCCTCAGAGGGCCCTATCCACCACTCCCTCAGAGGGCCCTATCCACCACTCCCTCAGAGGGCCCTATCCACAACTCCCTCAGAGGGCCCTATCCACCACGCCCTCAGAGGGCCCTATCCAACACGCCCTCAGAGGGCCCTATCCAACACTCCCTCAGAGGGCCCTATCCACCACGCCCTCAGAGGGCCCTATCCAACACTCCCTCAGCGGGCCCTATCCAACACTCCCTCAGAGGGCCCTATCCAACACTCCCTCAGAGGACCCTATCCAACACGCCCTCAGAGGGCCCTATCCAACACTCCCTCAGAGGGCCCTATCCAACACTCCCTCAGAGGGCCCTATCCACCACTCCCTCAGAGTGCCCTATCCACCACTCCCTCAGAGGGCCCTATCCACCACTCCCTCAGAGGACCCTATCCAACACTTCCTCAGAGGGCCCTATCCACCACTCCCTCAGAGTGCCCTATCCACCACTCCCTCAGAGGGCCCTATCCACCACTCCCTCAGAGGACCCTATCCAACACTTCCTCAGAGGACCCTATCCAACACTTCCTCAGAGGGCCCTATCCACCACGCCCTCAGAGGGCCCTATCCACCACGCCCTCAGAGGGCCCTATCCACCACGCCCTCAGAGGGCCCTATCCACCACGCCCTCAGAGGACCCTATCCACCACTTCCTCAGAGGGCCCTATCCACCACGCCCTCAGAGGACCCTATCCACCACTCCCTCAGAGGGCCCTATCCACCACTCCCTCAGAGGGCCCTATCCACCACTCCCTCAGAGGGCCCTATCCACCACGCCCTCAGAGGACCCTATCCACCACTTCCTCAGAGGGCCCTATCCAACACTCCCTCAGAGGGCCCTATCCAACACTCCCTCAGAGGGCCCTATCCACCACTCCCTCAGAGGGCCCTATCCACCACTCCCTCAGAGGGCCCTATCCAACACTCCCTCAGAGGGCCCTATCCAACACTCCCTCAGAGGGCCCTATCCACCACTCCCTCAGCGGGCCCTATCCAACACGCCCTCAGCGGGGAGGGAGAAAGGCAATATGTGTGAAGAAAAGAACATGTGTACCTGCCAAACCTGGGTTCTAATACTTTTTGAAATTGTTCAAATACTTTGATCCTTCATTTTGGATTAACTGTAGGCAGGGTTTATGCTTACGGGTTTTTCCTATTGGTGTCGTAGCAACTGGCAAGCTCAATCAATCATAGTTATTCATTCTAAATCATTTCAAATAGTCTAACTTGTGCATGTGACGGTGTAATCAATAAAGTTTTATTTTTCAAATGATATTTAAAAAAAAATTGGTATGCTGTCCCAATAATTGGTGCTATAATTATTATTATTACATTGGAAAATATTGCAGATTTGGCAATTTTATTTTGGTGACCCTCACTGCAGTACCCCTCAACATGAGATACTGAACCATGTGGTTTTGGTGACCCCCCCCCTGCAGTACCCCTCAACATGAGATACTGAACCATGTGGTTTTGGTGACCCCCCCCCCCCCCCTGCAGTACCCCTCAACATGAGATACTGAACCATGTGGTTTTGGTGACCCCCCCCACTGCAGTACCCCTCAACATGAGATACTGAACCATGTGGTTTTGGTGACCCCCCCCACTGCAGTACCCCTCAACATGAGATACTGAACCATGTGGTTTTGGTGACCCCCCCCACTGCAGTACCCCTCAACATGAGATACTGAACCATGTGGTTTTGGTGACCCCCCCCACTGCAGTACCCCTCAACATGAGATACTGAACCATGTGGTTTTGGTGATCCCCCCCCCCCCCCCTGCAGAACCCCTCAACATGAGAGACATCTGCACCATGTGGTTTTTGTTTCATTCTTCATAGTGCACTACTTTTAACCAGGGCCCAGGCACCCTATTCCCTACATAGTGCACTACTTTTAACCAGGGCCCAGGCACCCTATTCCCTACATAGTGCACTGCTTTTGACCAGGGCCCAGGCACCCTATTCCCTACATAGTGCACTACTTTTAACCAGGGCCCAGGCACCCTATTCCCTACATAGTGCACTACTTTTAACCAGGGCCCAGGCACCCTATTCCCTACATAGTGCACTGCTTTTGACCAGGGCCCAGGCACCCTATTCCCTACATAGTACACTACTTTTAACCAGGGCCCAGGCACCCTATTCCATACATAGAGCCCTGTGGTCAAAAGTAGTGCACTGTATAGGGAATAGGGTTCCTTTTGGGATATAGTAGGTAGGTTATAATTAATCATCAGGTTGTTTATTGTCTTTATAATCACTAATATTTCAACCGGATAATACCGTTTTCAATAGAAAGGAAAAATAAGAAACGGCGTGCTCGAATCAGGTCTGCAAAGTTCCTCTGTTCTCTGACCAAAATGGCTGTTTACTCATCGTTTTTCAAAATATTAGCCTGAAACCATGTCTAAAGACTGTTGACATCTAGTGGAAGCCATAGGAACTGCAATCTGATTCCTAACCCATTGGATTATCTATAGGCATTGAGTTGGAAAACAGCCACATGAAAATAATTCCACTTCCTGGATGGTTTGTCCTCGGGGTTTCGCCTGCCATATCAGTTCTGTTATACTCACAGACAATATTTTAACAGTTTTGGAAACTTTAGAGTGTTTTCTATCCATATCTACCAATTATATGGATATCCTAGCTCCTGGGCCTGAGTAACAGGCAGTTTACTTTGGGCACACTTTTCATTCGGAGGTGAAAATACTGCCCCCTACCCAAGAGCGGATAACAGAGTGATCAGGTCATGTAGTCCAGGTGTGGTAGAATAACAGAGTGATCTGGTCATGTAGTCCAGGTGTAGTAGAATAACAGAGTGATCTGGTCATGACAGCTGTAGTCCAGGTGTGGTAGAATAACAGAGTGATCTGGTCATGTAGTCCAGGTGTGGTAGAATAACAGAGTGATCTGGTCATGTAGTCCAGGTGTGGTAGAATAACAGAGTGATCTGGTCATGTAGTCCAGGTGTAGTAGAATAACAGAGTGATCTGGTCATGACAGCTGTAGTCCAGGTGGAGGAGAATAACAGAGTGATCTGGTCATGTAGTCCAGGTGTGGTAGAATAACAGAGTGATCTGGTCATGTAGTCCAGGTGTAGTAGAATAACAGAGTGATCTGGTCATGACAGCTGTAGTCCAGGTGGAGTAGAATAACAGAGTGATCTGGTCATGTAGTCCAGGTGTGGTAGAATAACAGAGTGATCTGGTCATGTAGTCCAGGTTTAGTAGAATAACAGAGTGATCTGGTCATGACAGCTGTAGTCCAGGTGTAGTAGAATAACAGAGTGATCTGGTCATGTAGTCCAGGTGTGGTAGAATAACAGAGTGATCTGGTCATGTAGTCCAGGTTTAGTAGAATAACAGAGTGATCTGGTCATGTAGTCCAGGTGTAGTAGAATAACAGAGTGATCTGGTCATGACAGCTGTAGTCCAGGTGGAGTAGAATAACAGAGTGATCTGGTCATGACAGCTGCCCCACTTCTGGCCCTGCTGGACCTCTTGACACTGACTATACACATTTACACACACAGGCACACACACACACACGCGCTTGACCTGGTCACGATATCTGTAAAACAAACATGTACATCTTCAGAAGTGCAAACAGACAATACACCGGACAGTTCCAGCAGCTGTAAACGAACAGACATAAACAGGCTGCTTGTGAGGGAAGTAGTTACTGATAGAATGACGTGTTAGGATCTATGGGGCTACCTTGTATGCTTTGGGGGGCATGAGGCCTTGCTGTGAACTCCTACTCGTTACACCCTCCCCATCCCTGAAAAACAGATAGTTTTTACCTAGGAATTTCATGCAATTACTGCAGTGTCCTTGGGGTTAGAAAGTCCACCCTGAGATTTGGCGACTTCCTTTATTTCCTGTGGGGTTAAAAGCCGAAGAGAAAATAACAACTAGAGCACCAATGGATTTAGTCGTGACACTGTTTTCACAATGTTATTAGTATGGCATTGTTGGGGAACACTGGGAGAAGGATGGATGTGAGGCATTATCAGGTGTTCTGTCACCAAGAAGTCATTAGGATAAACAGCATTATGAGACGCGCCATTAAATTCCAGTTGAGCTCCAGGTTCGCCTAAGGGCACAAACACAGCATGGAGGTAAGGCATACGTCCCAAAATGCACCCTATTCCCCCTATGTGGTGCACTACTTTAGACCAGAGCCCAATAGAACCCTATTCCCTATTACAGTGCACTACTTTTGACCAGGGCCCAATGGGCTATATAGGGAATAGGGTACCATTTGGGACTTGGGCAAGGTGTTTGAGATGCAGCTTGTATCAGTCTGTGTGTCTGAGAGCGGGTGCAGAGCTGAGTCAGACGCAGCTTGTATCAGTCTGTGTGTCTGAGAGCGGGTGCAGAGCTGAGTCATACGCAGCTTGTATCAGTCAGAGCTCAGGGTTGTTTCTGCGGAGTCGTTAGTCAGAGATATAAACATCAGCCTGGTGGATTTACAGGCTTCATTTGGAGGGGTAATACACATACAGTGGGGCAAAAAAGTATTTAGTCAGCCACCAATTGTGCAAGTTCTCCCACTTAAAAAGATGAGAGAGGCCTGTAATTTTCATCATAGGTACACTTCAACTATGACAGACAAAATGAGAAAAAAAATCCAGAAAATCACATTGTAGAATTCTTTATGAATTTATTTGCAAATAATTATTTGGTCACCTACAAACAAGCAAGATTTCCTCTGTCCTCCACTCGTTATCTGTATTAATGGCACCTGTTTGAACTTGTTATCAGTATAAAAGACACCTGTCCACAACCTCAAACAGTCACACTCCAAACTTCACTATGGCCAAGACCAAAGAGCTGTCAAAGGACACCAGAAATTGACTAAAGCATGGATACATTTCTCTGCATCATTTTTTGGACAAAACAGTCGTTTTTTGCGATGTTAAGACTACGGAAAAAATCTGTCCTTGAAATATTCCTTAACAGCATCTCTTTTTGTCTAAGTTGTGTAAAACATTTTCCACCATCCACTTCCTTATGTCTGAAACACAGGCTTCCAGGGTAGTCAATTTTGGGGCTTCACCATGTTTCATCTGTCGCAACCTGGCTCTTAGATGGTGACAAGCAAAGGGAGTCCACATGTTAGCAGTTAAGGAACAACACAAATATTTATTAAATAACAAAGTATAAAACTACAAAGGAAAACGAACCTGTGAAGTGTGAATGTGGCATTTGAGGAGTGTAATGGAGATGTATGGATGAAGGTAAAATGTGTGTAAGTATTGAAGGGTGCACCTAATCAAAAAACAAAATCAACCAGATCACAAAATGGTGCTTGTGGAGAGAGAGAGAGAGGCAGGGCACCAGGACCTTTTATCTCCTAGTTGATCCCAAACCCAGGTGCAATTTGTCAACTTAAGGACCTAATCAGCTCCACCTGTCCCCAATCTGCAAAGAAAAGCACAAACACAGAGAAAGAGGCAGGGAGAGCGAAGGGGCGTAACACATTGAAACATACAGCTGTGTGTGGTTCCCATAGCAGTGAAAGTTGACATTGTGTTTCCGAATGACATCACCAAGAGGTAGAATATATAGTGAAAACAATAGTGGTCCTAAAAACGGAACCTTGAGGAACACCGAAATGTACAGTTGATTTGTCAGAGGACAAACCATCCACAGAGACAAACTGATATCTTTCCAACAGATAAGATCTAAACCAGGCCAGAACTTGTCCGTGTAGACCAATTTGGGTTTCCAATCTCTCCAAAAGAATGTGGTGATCGATGGTATCAAAGGCAGCACTAAGGTCTAGTAGCATGAGGACAGATGCAGAGCCTCGGTCTAATGCCATTAAAAGGTAATTTACCACCTTCACAAGTGCAGTCTCAGTGCTATGATGGGGTCTTAAACCAGACTGAAGCATTTCGTATACATTGTTTGTCTTCGGGAAGGTAGTGAGTTGCAGCACAACAGCTTTTTCTAAAACGTTTGAGAGGAATGGAAGATTTGATATAGGCCAATAGTTTTTTACATTTTCCGGGTCAAGGTTTGGCTTTTTCAAGAGAGGCTTTATTACTGCCACTTTTAGTGAGTTTGGTAAACATCCGGTGGATAGGGAGCCATTTATTATGTTCAATATAGGAGGGCCAAGCACAGGAAGCAGCTCTTTCAGTAGTTCAGTTGAAATAGGATCCAGTATGCAGCTTGACCGTTTAGAGGCCACGACTATTTTCATGAATGTGTCACGAGATGCTTGATTAAAAAACTTGAGTGTCTCCATTTATCCTAGGTCCTGGCAGTTCTTTGCAGACTCAGGTCACCTAAGCTTTGGAGAAATATGCAGATTTAATTTATTATTTATTTATTTATTTTCATTGAAAAAGTTCATGAATTCATCACTGGGACTAAACACCTCTCTTTGCAACCTGATCCAGGACTTCCTGATTGGCCGCCCCCAGGTGGTAAGGGAGGAAACAACACGTCTGCCACGTTGATCCTCAACACTGGGGCCCCTCAGGGGTGTGTACTTAGTCCCCTCCTTACTCCCTGTTCACCCACAACTGCACGGCCAAATATGACTCCAATACCATCATTAAGTTTGTGTACAACACAACAGTGGTAGACCTGAACACCGACAATGATGAGACAGCCTATAGGGAGGAGGTCAGAGACCTGGCTGTGGTGCCAGGACAACAACCTCTCCCTCAATGTGAGCAAGACAAAGGAGCTGATCGTGGACTACAGGAAAAGGAGGACTGAGCACGCCCCCATTAACATCAACGTGGCTGTAGTGGAGCGGGTCGAGAGTTTCAAGTTCCTTGGTGTCCACATCACCAATGAACTATCATGGTCCAAACACACCAAGACAGCCGTGAAGAGGGCACGACAACATCTTTCCCCCTCAGGAGACTGAAAAGATTTGGCATGGGTCCCCAGATCCTTAAAAATGTCTACAGCTGCACCATCGAGAGCATCCTAGCCGGTTGCATCACCGCCTGGTATGGCAACTGCTCGACACCTGACCGTAAGGCACTACAGAGGGAGGTGGGGCCATAGGCCAAGCTTCCTGCCATCTAGAACCTATATAATAGGCGATGTCATAGGAAATTGTCAGAGACTCCAGTCACCCAAGTTATAGACTGTTTTCTCTGCTACCACACAGCAAGCGGTACCAGAAAGCCAAGTCTAGGACCAAAAACGCTCCTTAACAGCCAGAAGACTGCTGAACAATTAATCAAATGGCCACCGGACTATTTACATTGACACCCTCCCCCCTCCATTTGTTTTGTACAATGCTACTACTACTCGCTGTTTTTTTATCTATGCTTTGTCACTTTACCCCTACCTACATGTACAAATTACATCGACTAACCTGTACCCCCACACACTGACTCGGTAAACCTTGTTATTCTTATTGTGTAAATATTTTCTTAACTCTTCTTGAACTGCGCTGTTGGTTAAGGGCTTGTAGGTAACCATTACACGGTAAGGTCACCTGTTGGTTAGGGCCTGTAAGTAAGCATTACACGGTAAGGTCTACACTTGTTGTTTTCGGTGACAAATAAGGTGAAAGTGAAAGCTAAACGCTTGTTGAATGCTGCTTTTTAGACAATATTAAAAATACTTTTTCTCAATTAGGTTGAAAAAATAGGATGATGGAGCAGCTGTTCGATATTGCATGGTACTGTCTTTCCAAGATAGTCGGAAGACTTCCAGTTTGTGGAGCGCCATTTCCAATTTTCTGTACGCTTTCTGTTCACCAGGGAGCACATTTTTTGTGACAAATGTTTATTGTTAATAGGGATAAAACTACATCTAGGGTATTACGCAAGGTTAAATTAAGTTAGGTGGTTAACAGATTGTTGAACTCCGACGTCCTTGGGTAGGTGGAGGGAGTCTGGAAGGGCATCTAGGAATCTTTTGTTTGTCTGAGAATTTCTAGCAAGGCTTTTGATGGTTGGGGTCTGAGCAGATTATTTGTTGTGATTTCAAAACGTAATAAGACGGTGGTCTGATAGTCCAGGATTACCATGAAAAACATTTAGATCCACAATATTTATTCCACGGGACAAAACTTGATTCAGTGTATGACTGTGGCAATGAGCAGGTCTGGAGACATGTTGGACAAAACCCACTCAGTCGATGATGGCTTCGAAAGCCTTTTGTAGTGGGAATTCCGATAGGAATTCAGGGAACTCAGTGAGGGACGCTGTATATGGCCCAGGAGGCCTGTAAACAGTAGCTATAAAAAAGTGATTGAGTAGGCTGCATAGATTTCATGACTAGAAGCTCAAAAGACAAAAATGCAGTCATTAATTTTTTTGTAAATTGACATTTGCTTTAAAAAATGTTATCAACACCTCCACCTTTGCGGGATGCACGGGGGATATGGTCACTAATGTAACCAGGAGGAGAGGCCTCATTTAACACAGTAAATTCATCAGGCTTAAGCCATGTTTCAGTCAGGCCAATCACATCAAGATTATGATCAGTGATTAGTTCATTGACAATGACAGCCTTGGAAGTGAGGGATCTAACATTAAGTAGCCCTATTTTGAGATATCACAATCTCTTTCAATAATGACAGGAATGGAGGAGGTCTTTATTCCAGTGAGATTGCTAAGGCGAACACCGTCATGTTTAGTTTTGCCCAACCTAGATCGAGGCACCGACACGGTCTCAATGGGGATAGCTCAGCTGACTACACTGACTGTGCTAGTGGCAGACTCCACTAAGCTGGCAGGCTGGCTAACAGCCTGCTGCCTGGCCTGCACCCTATCTCATTGTGGAGCTAGAGGAGTTAGAGCCCTGTCTATGTTGGTAGATAAGATGAGAGCAGCTAGGATGGAGTCCATCACTCCTCAACAGGCCAGGCTTGTTGACCACTTATCTGCAAATGATATATTTTGGGAGGGGTAGAAAACAGTTTTCAACCAGTGATTGAGTTGTGAGACTTTGCTGTGGAGCTCATCACTCCCCCTAACTGGTAGGAGGCCAGAGACAATTACTCAATGCCGACACATCTTTCTAGCTGATTTTACACGAAGCTATGTTGTGCTTGGTGACCTCAGACTGTTTCATCCTAACATCGTTGGTGCCGACGTGGATAACAATATCCCTATACTCTCTACACTCGCCAGTTTTAGCCTCAACCAGCACCATCTTCAGATTAGCCTTAAATCGGTATCCCTGCCCCCTAGTAAACAGTGTATGATCGCTGGATGATTATTTTAAAGTCTAATATAGCGGGTAACTGGTGGAGGAGAGACCTGAGAAGGCTCTGATTTGTTTCTTAGTGGAGAGAACCGGTTGTAAGTTACTATCGGCTGAATGAGCGACAGCTTTATATAGTTGAGCTGACAGCATGTCTTTCTAGAAGTTAAAACTGTCCAGCTGCAGGGACTGTGCAGGGGGATTAACTTCTTCAGGCTATTTCTCTCCACTTACTGCCAGTCCCAGAAGCCAGGATATGCATATAATTGGCACCATTGGATAGAAAACACGGTGAAGTTTGTAGAAATGTTAAAATAATGTATTAGACTATAACACAATTGATATGGAGAATTTCTTTTTTTGAGAGCCCATGCTCTTCCAATGGAATGTATATCCAAATCCAGCTCCCAGATTGCAATTCCACTAGATGTCACCAGTCTTTGTTCAAGGTTTCAGGCTTGTTTCTTCACAAACGAGGAAGAATTTTGAGTTTTGGTAGTGGGAGTCAGAAATCAGTCTGTGCGCACGCGACGAAGAGGACGCGCACCTGCTAATTTTGCTTTTCTATTGAACATACTTCTTTCCGTGTGAAATATTATAGTTTATTTACATTTTAGGGTACCTGAGGATTAAATAGAAACGTAGTTTGACTTGTTTTAACAAAGTTTTAGCGGTAGCTTTTTGGATTCCTTTGTCTGCACGTTGAATGAGTGGATTACTCAAATCGATGGCGTCAACTAAAAACAGACTTTTTGGGATATAAAGAAGGGTTTTATCCAACAAAACTACCATGCATGTTGTAGCTGGAACCCTTTGGATGACAAATCAGAGGAAGATTTTCAAAAAGTGAATATTTATTCGCTATTTGTGACTTTTATGAAGTCTGTGCTGGTTGGAAAATATTTTGATGTGGGGCACCGTCCTCAAACAATCTCATGGCATGCTTCGCTGTAAGGCCTACTGTAAATCGGACAGTGCAGTTAGATGAACAAGACATTCATCTTTTAACCGATATAAGACACTGGTATGTACCTAAATGTTTAATATCCATAATTTTTATGATTATTTAAATTGCGCACCCTCCAGTTTTACCGGAAGAAGTCGACAGGTGTCCCGCCTTTAATGTTACTGTCACGCCCTGACCTTAGAGAGCCTTTTTATTTCTCTCTTTGCTTAGGTCAGGGTGTGATTTGTGTGGGCATTCTAGTTTTCTATTTCTTTGTTGGCCGGGTATGGTTCCCAATCAGAGGCAGCTGTCTATCGTTGTCTCTGATTGGGAATCATACTTATGCAGCCTGTTTTCCACCTTAGTTTGTGGGATCTTGTTTGTGCACAGATGCGGTCTAGCCCTGCAGAACTTTACGTTCGTTTAAATTTTGTTGTTTTGTCGGTGTTTTCAGTATTAAATATCATGAACACTTTCCACGCTGCGCTTTGGTCTCATTCATTCAACGACGGACGTAACAGTTACTCCTTACCTTTAGATGGTATAGTATTAATGTTACTCCTTTAGATGGTATAGTATTAATGTTACTCCTTACCTTTAGATGGTATAGTGTTAATGTTACTCCTTTAGATGGTATAGTGTTAATGTTACTCCTTTAGATGGTATAGTGTTAATGTTACTCCTGACCTTTAGATGGTAGAGTGTTAATGTTACTCCTTTAGATGGTAGAGTATTAATGTTACTCCTTTAGATGGTATAGTGTTAATGTTACTCCTTTAGATGGTATAGTGTTAATGTTACTCCTTTAGATGGTATAGTATTAATGTTACTCCTTTAGATGGTATAGTGTTAATGTTACTCCTTTAGATGGTATAGTGTTAATGTTACTCCTTTAGATGGTATAGTGTTAATGTTACTCCTTTAGATGGTAGAGTATTAATGTTACTCCTTTAGATGGTATAGTGTTAATGTTACTCCTTTAGATGGTATAGTGTTAATGTTACTCCTTTAGATGGTATAGTGTTAATGTTACTCCTTTAGATGGTAGAGTGTTAATGTTACTCCTGACCTTTAGATGGTAGAGTGATAATGTTACTCCTTTAGATGGTATAGTGTTAATGTTACTCCTTTAGATGGTATAGTGTTAATGTTACTCCTTACCTTTAGATGGTAGAGTGTTAATGTTACTCCTTTAGATGGTAGAGTGTTAATGTTACTCCTTTAGATGGTAGAGTGTTAATGTTACTCCTTTAGATGGTATAGTATTAATGTTACTCCTTACCTTTAGATGGTATAGTATTAATGTTACTCCTGACCTTTAGATGGTATAGTGTTAATGTTACTCCTTTAGATTGTATAGTGTTAATGTCACTCCTGACCTTTAGATGGTAGAGTGTTAATGTTACTCCTTTAGATGGTATAGTGTTAATGTTACTACTTTAGATGGTAGAGTGTTAATGTTACTCCTTTAGATGGTAGAGTGTTAATGTTACTCCTTTAGATGGTATAGTGTTAATGTTACTCCTGACCTTTAGATGGTAGAGTGTTAATGTTACTCCTTTAGATGGTAGAGTATTAATGTTACTCCTTTAGATGGTATAGTGTTAATGTTACTCCTTTAGATGGTATAGTGTTAATGTTACTCCTTTAGATGGTATAGTATTAATGTTACTCCTTTAGATGGTATAGTGTTAATGTTACTCCTTTAGATGGTATAGTGTTAATGTTACTCCTTTAGATGGTATAGTGTTAATGTTACTCCTTTAGATGGTAGAGTATTAATGTTACTCCTTTAGATGGTATAGTGTTAATGTTACTCCTTTAGATGGTATAGTGTTAATGTTACTCCTTTAGATGGTATAGTGTTAATGTTACTCCTTTAGATGGTAGAGTGTTAATGTTACTCCTGACCTTTAGATGGTAGAGTGTTAATGTTACTCCTTTAGATGGTATAGTGTTAATGTTACTCCTTTATATGGTATAGTGTTAATGTTACTCCTTACCTTTAGATGGTAGAGTGTTAATGTTACTCCTTTAGATGGTAGAGTGTTAATGTTACTCCTTTAGATGGTAGAGTGTTAATGTTACTCCTTTAGATGGTATAGTATTAATGTTACTCCTTACCTTTAGATGGTATAGTATTAATGTTACTCCTGACCTTTAGATGGTATAGTGTTAATGTTACTCCTTTAGATGGTATAGTGTTAATGTTACTCCTGACCTTTAGATGGTAGAGTGTTAATGTTACTCCTTTAGATGGTATAGTGTTAATGTTACTCCTTTAGATGGTAGAGTGTTAATGTTACTCCTTTAGATGGTAGAGTGTTAATGTTACTCCTTTAGATGGTATAGTGTTAATGTTACTCCTGACCTTTAGATGGTAGAGTGTTAATGTTACTCCTTTAGATGGTAGAGTATTAATGTTACTCCTTTAGATGGTATAGTGTTAATGTTACTCCTTTAGATGGTATAGTGTTAATGTTACTCCTTTAGATGGTATAGTATTAATGTTAATCCTTTAGATGGTATAGTGTTAATGTTACTCCTTTAGATGGTATAGTGTTAATGTTACTCCTTTAGATGGTATAGTGTTAATGTTACTCCTTTAGATGGTAGAGTATTAATGTTACTCCTTTAGATGGTATAGTGTTAATGTTACTCCTTTAGATGGTATAGTGTTAATGTTACTCCTTTAGATGGTATAGTGTTAATGTTACTCCTTTAGATGGTAGAGTGTTAATGTTACTCCTGACCTTTAGATGGTAGAGTGTTAATGTTACTCCTTTAGATGGTATAGTGTTAATGTTACTCCTTTAGATGGTATAGTGTTAATGTTACTCCTTACCTTTAGATGGTAGAGTGTTAATGTTACTCCTTTAGATGGTAGAGTGTTAATGTTACTCCTTTAGATGGTAGAGTGTTAATGTTACTCCTTTAGATGGTATAGTATTAATGTTACTCCTTACCTTTAGATGGTATAGTATTAATGTTACTCCTGACCTTTAGATGGTATAGTGTTAATGTTACTCCTTTAGATGGTATAGTGTTAATGTTACTCCTGACCTTTAGATGGTAGAGTGTTAATGTTACTCCTTTAGATGGTAGAGTGTTAATGTTACTCCTTTAGATGGTATAGTGTTAATGTTACTCCTTTATATGGTATAGTGTTAATGTTACTCCTTTAGATGGTAGAGTGTTAATGTTACTCCTTTAGATGGTAGAGTGTTAATGTTACTCCTTTAGATGGTATAGTATTAATGTTACTCCTTACCTTTAGATGGTCTTATCGGTGTTTTCAGTATTAGATGGTATAGTATTAATGTTACTCCTTACCTTTAGATGGTATAGTATTAATGTTACTCCTGACCTTTATATGGTATAGTGTTAATGTTACTCCTTTAGATGGTATAGTGTTAATGTTACTCCATTAGATGGTATATTGTTAATGTTACTCCTTTAGATGGTATAGTGTTAATGTTACTCCTTTAGATGGTAGAGTGTTAATGTTACTCCTTTAGATGGTATAGTGTTAATGTTACTCCTTTAGATGGTAGAGTGTTAATGTTACTCCTTTAGATGGTAGAGTGTTAATGTTACTCCTTTAGATGGTATAGTGTTAATGTTACTCCTTTAGATGGTATAGTGTTAATGTTACTCCTTTAGATGGTATAGTGTTAATGTTACTCCTTTAGATGGTATAGTGTTAATGTTACTCCTTTAGATGGTATAGTGTTAATGTTACTCCTTTAGATGGTGTAGTATTAATGTTACTCCTTTAGATGGTATAGTGTTAATGTTACTCCTTTAGATGGTAGAGTGTTAATGTTACTCCTTACCTTTAGATGGTATAGTATTAATGTTACTCCTTTAGATGGTAGAGTGTTAATGTTACTCCTTTAGATGGTATAGTGTTAATGTTACTCCTTTAGATGGTATAGTGTTAATGTTACTCCTTTAGATGGTATAGTGTTAATGTTACTCCTTACCTTTAGATCGTATAGTATTAATGTTACTCCTTTAGATGGTATAGTATTAATGTTACTCCTTTAGATGGTATAGTGTTAATGTTACTCCTTACCTTTAGATGGTATATTATTAATGTTACTCCTTTAGATGGTAGAGTGTTAATGTTACTCCTTTAGATGGTATAGTGTTAATGTTACTCCTTTAGATGGTATAGTGTTAATGTTACTCCTTTAGATGGTAGAGTGTTAATGTTACTCCTTACCTTTAGATGGTATAGTATTAATGTTACTCCTTTAGATGGTATAGTATTAATGTTACTCCTTTAGATGGTATAGTGTTAATGTTACTCCTTTAGATGGTATAGTGTTAATGTTACTCCTTTAGATGGTATAGTGTTAATGTTACTCCTGACCTTTAGATGGTAGAGTGTTAATGTTACTCCTTTAGATGGTATAGTGTTAATGTTACTCCTTTAGATGGTATAGTGTTAATGTTACTCCTTTAGATGGTATAGTATTAATGTTACTCCTTTAGATGGTATAGTGTTAATGTTACTCCTTACCTTTAGATGGTATAGTATTAATGTTACTCCTTTAGATGGTAGATTGTTAATGTTACTCCTTTAGATGGTATAGTATTAATGTTACTCCTTTAGATGGTAGAGTGTTAATGTTACTCCTTACCTTTAGATGGTGTAGTATTAATGTTACTCCTTTAGATGGTATAGTATTTATGTTACTCCTTTAGATGGTATAGTGTTAATGTTACTCCTTTAGATGGTATAGTGTTAATGTTACTCCTTTAGATGGTATAGTGTTAATGTTACTCCTTTAGATGGTAGAGTGTTAATGTTACTCCTTTAGATGGTATAGTGTTAATGTTACTCCTTACCTTTAGATGGTAGAGTGTTAATGTTACTCCTGACCTTTAGATGGTAGAGTGTTAATGTTACTCCTTTAGATGGTATAGTGTTAATGTTACTCCTTTAGATGGTATAATGTTAATGTTACTCCTTTATATGGTATAGTGTTAATGTTACTCCTTTAGATGGTAGAGTGTTAATGTTACTCCTTTAGATGGTATAGTGTTAATGTTACTCCTGACCTTTAGATGGTATAGTGTTAATGTTACTCCTTTAGATGGTATAGTGTTAATGTTACTCCTTTAGATGGTATAGTGTTAATGTTACTCCTTTAGATGGTATAGTGTTAATGTTACTCCTTACCTTTAGATGGTAGAGTGTTAATGTTACTCCTTACCTTTAGATGGTAGAGTGTTAATGTTACTCCTTTAGATGGTATAGTGTTAATGTTACTCCTTACCTTTAGATGGTATAGTGTTAATGTTACTCCTTACCTTTAGATGGTATAGTGTTAATGTTACTCCTTTAGATGGTAGAGTGTTAATGTTACTCCTTTAGATGGTAGAGTGTTAATGTTACTCCTTACCTTTAGATGGTATAGTGTTAATGTTACTTCTTTAGATGGTATAGTGTTAATGTTACTCCTTTAGATGGTATAGTGTTAATGTTACTCCTTTACATGGTAGAGTATTAATGTTACTCCTTTAGATGGTAGAGTGTTAATGTTACTCCTTTAGATGGTATAGTGTTAATGTTACTCCTTACCTTTAGATGGTATAGTGTTAATGTTACTCCTTTAGATGGTAGAGTGTTAATGTTACTCCTTTAGATGGTATAGTGTTAATGTTACTCCTTTAGATGGTATAGTATTAATGGTACTCCTTTAGATGGTATAGTGTTAATGTTACTCATTTAGATGGTAGAGTATTAATGTTACTCCTTTAGATGGTAGAGTGTTAATGTTACTCCTTTAGATGGTAGAGTGTTAATGTTACTCCTTACCTTTAGATGGTATAGTGTTAATGTTACTCCTTTAGATGGTAGAGTGTTAATGTTACTCCTTTAGATGGTAGAGTGTTAATGTTACTCCTTTAGATGGTATAGTGTTAATGTTACTCCTTTAGATAGTAGAGTGTTAATGTTACTCCTTTAGATGGTAGAGTATTAATGTTACACCTTTAGATGGTATAGTGTTAATGTTACTCCTTTAGATGGTATAGTGTTAATGTTACTCCTTACCTTTAGATGGTATAGTGTTAATGTTACTCCTTTAGATGGTAGAGTGTTAATGTTACTCCTTTAGATGGTAGAGTGTTAATGTTACTCCTTTAGATGGTATAGTGTTAATGTTACTCCTTTAGATAGTAGAGTGTTAATGTTACTCCTTTAGATGGTAGAGTATTAATGTTACACCTTTAGATGGTAGAGTGTTAATGTTACTCCTTTAGATGGTATAGTGTTAATGTTACTCCTTTAGATGGTATAATGTTAATGTTACTCCTTTATATGGTATAGTGTTAATGTTACTCCTTTAGATGGTAGAGTGTTAATGTTACTCCTTTAGATGGTATAGTGTTAATGTTACTCCTGACCTTTAGATGGTATAGTGTTAATGTTACTCCTTTAGATGGTATAGTGTTAATGTTACTCCTTTAGATGGTATAGTGTTAATGTTACTCCTTTAGATGGTATAGTGTTAATGTTACTCCTTACCTTTAGATGGTAGAGTGTTAATGTTACTCCTTACCTTTAGATGGTAGAGTGTTAATGTTACTCCTTTAGATGGTATAGTGTTAATGTTACTCCTTTAGATGGTATAGTGTTAATGTTACTCCTTACCTTTAGATGGTATAGTGTTAATGTTACTCCTTTAGATGGTAGAGTGTTAATGTTACTCCTTTAGATGGTAGAGTGTTAATGTTACTCCTTACCTTTAGATGGTATAGTGTTAATGTTACTCCTTTAGATGGTATAGTGTTAATGTTACTCCTTTAGATGGTATAATGTTAATGTTACTCCTTTATATGGTATAGTGTTAATGTTACTCCTTTAGATGGTAGAGTGTTAATGTTACTCCTTTAGATGGTATAGTGTTAATGTTACTCCTGACCTTTAGATGGTATAGTGTTAATGTTACTCCTTTAGATGGTATAGTGTTAATGTTACTCCTTTAGATGGTATAGTGTTAATGTTACTCCTTTAGATGGTATAGTGTTAATGTTACTCCTTACCTTTAGATGGTAGAGTGTTAATGTTACTCCTTACCTTTAGATGGTAGAGTGTTAATGTTACTCCTTTAGATGGTATAGTGTTAATGTTACTCCTTTAGATGGTATAGTGTTAATGTTACTCCTTACCTTTAGATGGTATAGTGTTAATGTTACTCCTTTAGATGGTAGAGTGTTAATGTTACTCCTTTAGATGGTATAGTGTTAATGTTACTCCTTTAGATGGTATAGTATTAATGGTACTCCTTTAGATGGTATAGTGTTAATGTTACTCATTTAGATGGTAGAGTATTAATGTTACTCCTTTAGATGGTAGAGTGTTAATGTTACTCCTTTAGATGGTAGAGTGTTAATGTTACTCCTTACCTTTAGATGGTATAGTGTTAATGTTACTCCTTTAGATGGTAGAGTGTTAATGTTACTCCTTTAGATGGTAGAGTGTTAATGTTACTCCTTTAGATGGTATAGTGTTAATGTTACTCCTTTAGATAGTAGAGTGTTAATGTTACTCCTTTAGATGGTAGAGTATTAATGTTACACCTTTAGATGGTATAGTGTTAATGTTACTCATTTAGATGGTAGAGTATTAATGTTACTCCTTTAGATGGTAGAGTGTTAATGTTACTCCTTTAGATGGTATAGTGTTAATGTTACTCCTTTAGATGGTATAGTATTAATGTTACTCCTTTAGATGGTATAGTATTAATGTTACTCCTTTAGATGGTATAATGTTAATGTTACTCCTTACCTTTAGATGGTATAGTGTTAATGTTACTCCTTTAGATGGTATAGTGTTAATGTTACTCCTTTAGATGGTATAGTATTAATGTTACTCCTTTAGATGGTATAGTGTTAATGTTACTCCTTTAGATGGTATAGTGTTAATGTTACTCCTTTAGATGGTAGAGTGTTAATGTTACTCCTTACCTTTAGATGGTATAGTATTAATGTTACTCCTTTAGATGGTATAGTATTAATGTTACTCCTTTAGATGGTATAGTATTAATGTTACTCCTTTAGATGGTATAGTGTTAATGTTACTCCTTTAGATGGTATAGTGTTAATGTTACTCCCTACCTTTAGATGGTAGAGTATTAATGTTACTCCTTTAGATGGTATAGTGTTAATGTTACTCCTGACCTTTAGATGGTATAGTGTTAATGTTACTCCTTACCTTTAGATGGTATAGTATTAATGTTACTCCTTTAGATGGTAGAGTGTTAATGTTACTCCTTTAGATGGTATAGTGTTAATGTTACTCCTTTAGATGGTATAGTGTTAATGTTACTCCTTTAGATGGTATAGTGTTAATGTTACTCCTTACCTTTAGATCGTATAGTATTAATGTTACTCCTTTAGATGGTATAGTATTAATGTTACTCCTTTAGATGGTATAGTGTTAATGTTACTCCTTACCTTTAGATGGTATATTATTAATGTTACTCCTTTAGATGGTAGAGTGTTAATGTTACTCCTTTAGATGGTATAGTGTTAATGTTACTCCTTTAGATGGTATAGTGTTAATGTTACTCCTTTAGATGGTAGAGTGTTAATGTTACTCCTTACCTTTAGATGGTATAGTATTAATGTTACTCCTTTAGATGGTATAGTATTAATGTTACTCCTTTAGATGGTATAGTGTTAATGTTACTCCTTTAGATGGTATAGTGTTAATGTTACTCCTTTAGATGGTATAGTGTTAATGTTACTCCTGACCTTTAGATGGTAGAGTGTTAATGTTACTCCTTTAGATGGTATAGTGTTAATGTTACTCCTTTAGATGGTATAGTGTTAATGTTACTCCTTTAGATGGTATAGTATTAATGTTACTCCTTTAGATGGTATAGTGTTAATGTTACACCTTACCTTTAGATGGTATAGTATTAATGTTACTCCTTTAGATGGTAGATTGTTAATGTTACTCATTTAGATGGTATAGTATTAATGTTACTCCTTTAGATGGTAGAGTGTTAATGTTACTCCTTACCTTTAGATGGTGTAGTATTAATGTTACTCCTTTAGATGATATAGTATTTATGTTACTCCTTTAGATGGTATAGTGTTAATGTTACTCCTTTAGATGGTATAGTGTTAATGTTACTCCTTTAGATGGTATAGTGTTAATGTTACTCCTTTAGATGGTAGAGTGTTAATGTTACTCCTTTAGATGGTATAGTGTTAATGTTACTCCTTACCTTTAGATGGTAGAGTGTTAATGTTACTCCTGACCTTTAGATGGTAGAGTGTTAATGTTACTCCTTTAGATGGTATAGTGTTAATGTTACTCCTTTAGATGGTATAATGTTAATGTTACTCCTTTATATGGTATAGTGTTAATGTTACTCCTTTAGATGGTAGAGTGTTAATGTTACTCCTTTAGATGGTATAGTGTTAATGTTACTCCTGACCTTTAGATGGTATAGTGTTAATGTTACTCCTTTAGATGGTATAGTGTTAATGTTACTCCTTTAGATGGTATAGTGTTAATGTTACTCCTTTAGATGGTATAGTGTTAATGTTACTCCTTACCTTTAGATGGTAGAGTGTTAATGTTACTCCTTACCTTTAGATGGTAGAGTGTTAATGTTACTCCTTTAGATGGTATAGTGTTAATGTTACTCCTTACCTTTAGATGGTATAGTGTTAATGTTACTCCTTACCTTTAGATGGTATAGTGTTAATGTTACTCCTTTAGATGGTAGAGTGTTAATGTTACTCCTTTAGATGGTAGAGTGTTAATGTTACTCCTTACCTTTAGATGGTATAGTGTTAATGTTACTTCTTTAGATGGTATAGTGTTAATGTTACTCCTTTAGATGGTATAGTGTTAATGTTACTCCTTTACATGGTAGAGTATTAATGTTACTCCTTTAGATGGTAGAGTGTTAATGTTACTCCTTTAGATGGTATAGTGTTAATGTTACTCCTTACCTTTAGATGGTATAGTGTTAATGTTACTCCTTTAGATGGTAGAGTGTTAATGTTACTCCTTTAGATGGTATAGTGTTAATGTTACTCCTTTAGATGGTATAGTATTAATGGTACTCCTTTAGATGGTATAGTGTTAATGTTACTCATTTAGATGGTAGAGTATTAATGTTACTCCTTTAGATGGTAGAGTGTTAATGTTACTCCTTTAGATGGTAGAGTGTTAATGTTACTCCTTACCTTTAGATGGTATAGTGTTAATGTTACTCCTTTAGATGGTAGAGTGTTAATGTTACTCCTTTAGATGGTAGAGTGTTAATGTTACTCCTTTAGATGGTATAGTGTTAATGTTACTCCTTTAGATAGTAGAGTGTTAATGTTACTCCTTTAGATGGTAGAGTATTAATGTTACACCTTTAGATGGTATAGTGTTAATGTTACTCATTTAGATGGTAGAGTATTAATGTTACTCCTTTAGATGGTAGAGTGTTAATGTTACTCCTTTAGATGGTATAGTGTTAATGTTACTCCTTTAGATGGTATAGTATTAATGTTACTCCTTTAGATGGTATAGTATTAATGTTACTCCTTTAGATGGTATAATGTTAATGTTACTCCTTACCTTTAGATGGTATAGTGTTAATGTTACTCCTTTAGATGGTATAGTGTTAATGTTACTCCTTTAGATGGTATAGTATTAATGTTACTCCTTTAGATGGTATAGTGTTAATGTTACTCCTTTAGATGGTATAGTGTTAATGTTACTCCTTTAGATGGTAGAGTGTTAATGTTACTCCTTACCTTTAGATGGTATAGTATTAATGTTACTCCTTTAGATGGTATAGTATTAATGTTACTCCTTTAGATGGTATAGTATTAATGTTACTCCTTTAGATGGTATAGTGTTAATGTTACTCCTTTAGATGGTATAGTGTTAATGTTACTCCTTACCTTTAGATGGTAGAGTATTAATGTTACTCCTTTAGATGGTATAGTGTTAATGTTACTCCTGACCTTTAGATGGTATAGTGTTAATGTTACTCCTTACCTTTAGATGGTATAGTATTAATGTTACTCCTTTAGATGGTATAGTGTTAATGTTACTCCTTTAGATGGTATAGTGTTAATGTTACTCCTTTAGATGGTATAGTGTTAATGTTACTCCTTTAGATGGTATAGTGTTAATGTTACTCCTTTAGATGGTATAGTATTAATGTTACTCCATTAGATGGTATAGTGTTAATGTTACTCCTGACCTTTAGATGGTATAGTGTTAATGTTACTCCTTTAGATGGTATAGTGTTAATGTTACTCCTTTAGATGGTATAGTGTTAATGTTACTCCTTTAGATGGTAGAGTGTTAATGTTACTCCTTTAGATGGTATAGTGTTAATGTTACTCCTTTAGATGGTAGAGTGTTAATGTTATTCCTTTAGATGGTATAATGTTAATGTTACTCCTTACCTTTAGATGGTATAGTGTTAATGTTACTCCTTTAGATGGTATAGTGTTAATGTTACTCCTTTAGATGGTATAGTGTTAATGTTACTCCTTTAGATGGTATAGTGTTAATGTTACTCCTTTAGATGGTATAGTGTTAATGTTACTCCTTTAGATGGTATAGTGTTAATGTTACTCCTTTAGATGGTATAGTGTTAATGTTACTCCTTTAGATGGTATAGTGTTAATGTTACTCCTTTAGATGGTAGAGTGTTAATGTTACTTCTTACCTTTAGATGGTAGAGTGTTAATGTTACTCCTTTAGATGGTATAATGTTAATGTTACTCCTTACCTTTAGATGGTATAGTGTTAATGTTACTCCTTTAGATGGTAGAGTGTTAATGTTACTCCTTTAGATGGTATAGTGTTAATGTTACTCCTTTGGATGGTATAGTGTTAATGTTACTCCTTACCTTTAGATGGTATAGTGTTAATGTTACTCCTTTAGATGGTAGAGTGTTAATGTTACTCCTTTAGATGGTATAGTGTTAATGTTACTCCTTTAGATGGTATAGTGTTAATGTTACTCCTTTAGATGGTATAGTGTTAATGTTACTCCTTTAGATGGTATAGTGTTAATGTTACTCCTTTAGATGGTAGAGTGTTAATGTTACTCCTTACCTTTAGATGGTATAGTGTTAATGTTACTCCTTTAGATGGTATAGTGTTAATGTTACTCCTTTAGATGGTATAGTGTTAATGTTACTCCTTTAGATGGTATAGTGTTAATGTTACTCCTTTAGATGGTAGAGTGTTAATGTTACTCCTTACCTTTAGATGGTAGAGTGTTAATGTTACTCCTTTAGATGGTATAATGTTAATGTTACTCCTTACCTTTAGATGGTATAGTGTTAATGTTACTCCTTTAGATGGTAGAGTGTTAATGTTACTCCTTTAGATGTTATAGTGTTAATGTTACTCCTTTAGATGGTATAGTGTTAATGTTACTCCTTACCTTTAGATGGTATAGTGTTAATGTTACTCCTTTAGATGGTAGAGTGTTAATGTTACTCCTTTAGATGGTAGAGTGTTAATGTTACTCCTTTAGATGGTATAGTGTTAATGTTACTCCTTTAGATAGTAGAGTGTTAATGTTACTCCTTTAGATGGTATAGTATTAATGTTACTCCTTTAGATGGTATAGTGTTAATGTTACTCATTTATATGGTAGAGTATTAATGTTACTCCTTTAGATGGTAGAGTGTTAATGTTACTCCTTTAGATGGTATAGTGTTAATGTTACTCCTTTAGATGGTATAGTATTAATGTTACTCCTTTAGATGGTATAGTATTAATGTTACTCCTTTAGATGGTATAGTGTTAATGTTACTCCTTACCTTTAGATGGTATAGTGTTAATGTTACTCCTTTAGATGGTAGAGTGTTAATGTTACTCCTTTAGATGGTATAGTATTAATGTTACTCCTTTAGAAGGTATAGTATTAATGTTACTCCTTACCTTTAGATGGTATAGTGTTAATGTTACTCCTTACCTTTAGATGGTATAGTGTTAATGTTACTCCTTTAGATGGTATAGTGTTAATGTTACTCCTTTAGATGGTATAGTATTAATGTTACTCCTTTAGATGGTATAGTGTTAATGTTACTCCTTTAGATGGTATAGTATTAATGTTACTCCTTTAGATGGTATAGTATTAATGTTACTCCTTTAGATGGTATAGTGTTAATGTTACTCCTTACCTTTAGATGGTATAGTGTTAATGTTACTCCTTTAGATGGTATAGTATTAATGTTACTCCTTTAGATGGTAGAGTGTTAATGTTACTCCTTACCTTTAGATGGTATAGTATTAATGTTACTCCTTACCTTTAGATGGTATAGTGTTAATGTTACTCCTTACCTTTAGATGGTATAGTATTAATGTTACTCCTTACCTTTAGATGGTATAGTGTTAATGTTACTCCTTACCTTTAGATGGTATAGTATTAATGTTACTCCTTTAGATGGTATAGTGTTAATGTTACTCCTTTAGATGGTAGAGTGTTAATGTTACTCCTTACCTTTAGATGGTATAGTGTTAATGTTACTCCTTTAGATGGTATAGTGTTAATGTTACTCCTTTAGATGGTATAGTGTTAATGTTACTCCTTTAGATGGTATAGTGTTAATGTTACTCCTTTAGATGGTATAGTGTTAATGTTACTCCTTACCTTTAGATGGTAGAGTGTTAATGTTACTTCTTACCTTTAGATGGTATAGTGTTAATGTTACTCCTTTAGATGGTAGAGTATTAATGTTACTCCTTACCTTTAGATGGTATAGTGTTAATGTTACTCCTTTAGATGGTACAGTGTTAATGTTACTCCTTTAGATGGTAGAGTATTAATGTTACTCCTTACCTTTAGATGGTAGAGTGTTAATGTTACTCCTTACCTTTAGATGGTATAGTGTTAATGTTACTCCTTTAGATGGTATAGTGTTAATGTTACTCCTTTAGATAGTAGAGTGTTAATGTTACTCCTTACCTTTAGATGGTATAGTATTAATGTTACTCCTTTAGATGGTATAGTGTTAATGTTACTCCTTTAGATGGTAGAGTGTTAATGTTACTCCTTACCTTTAGATGGTATAGTGTTAATGTTACTCCTTTAGATGGTATAGTGTTACTGTTACTCCTTTAGATGGTATAGTGTTAATGTTACTCCTTTAGATGGTATAGTGTTAATGTTACTCCTTTAGATGGTATAGTGTTAATGTTACTCCTTACCTTTAGATGGTAGAGTGTTAATGTTACTCCTTTAGATGGTAGAGTGTTAATGTTACTCCTTACCTTTAGATGGTATAGTGTTAATGTTACTCCTTTAGATGGTAGAGTATTAATGTTACTCCTTACCTTTAGATGGTATAGTGATAATGTTACTCCTTTAGATGGTACAGTGTTAATGTTACTCCTTTAGATGGTAGAGTATTAATGTTACTCCTTACCTTTAGATGGTAGAGTGTTAATGTTACTCCTTACCTTTAGATGGTATAGTGTTAATGTTACTCCTTTAGATGGTATAGTGTTAATGTTACTCCTTTAGATAGTAGAGTGTTAATGTTACTCCTTTAGATGGTATAGTATTAATGTTACTCCTTTAGATGGTAGAGTGTTAATGTTACTCCTTTAGATGGTATAGTGTTAATGTTACTCCTTTAGATGGTATAGTATTAATGTTACTCCTTTAGATGGTATAATGTTAATGTTACTCCTTACCTTTAGATGGTATAGTGTTAATGTTACTCCTTACCTTTAGATGGTATAGTGTTAATGTTACTCCTTTAGATGGTATAGTATTAATGTTACTCCTTTAGATGGTATAGTGTTAATGTTACTCCTTTAGATGGTATAGTGTTAATGTTACTCCTTTAGATGGTAGAGTGTTAATGTTACTCCTTACCTTTAGATGGTATAGTATTAATGTTACTCCTTTAGATGGTATAGTATTAATGTTACTCCTTTAGATGGTATAGTATTAATGTTACTCCTTTAGATGGTATAGTGTTAATGTTACTCCTTTAGATGGTATAGTGTTAATGTTACTCCTTACCTTTAGATGGTATAGTATTAATGTTACTCCTTTAGAAGGTATAGTGTTAATGTTACTCCTTACCTTTAGATGGTAGAGTGTTAATGTTACTCCTTTAGATGGTATAGTGTTAATGTTACTCCTTACCTTTAGATGGTAGAGTATTAATGTTACTCCTTTAGATGGTATAGTGTTAATGTTACTCCTGACCTTTAGATGGTATAGTGTTAATGTTACTCCTTTAGATGGTAGAGTGTTAATGTTACTCCTTTAGATGGTATAGTGTTAATGTTACTCCTTACCTTTAGATGGTATAGTGTTAATGTTACTCCTGCCCTTTAGATGGTATAGTATTAATGTTACTCCTTTAGATGGTATAGTGTTAATGTTACTCCTTTAGATGGTATAGTGTTAATGTTACTCCTTTAGATGGTAGAGTGTTAATGTTACTCCTTTAGATGGTATAGTGTTAATGTTACTCCTTTAGATGGTAGAGTGTTAATGTTACTCCTTTAGATGGTATAGTATTAATGTTACTCCTTTAGATGGTATAGTATTAATGTTACTCCTTACCTTTAGATGGTATAGTGTTAATGTTACTCCTTACCTTTAGATGGTATAGTGTTAATGTTACTCCTTTAGATGGTATAGTGTTAATGTTACTCCTTTAGATGGTATAGTATTAATGTTACTCCTTTAGATGGTATAGTGTTAATGTTACTCCTTTAGATGGTATAGTATTAATGTTACTCCTTTAGATGGTATAGTATTAATGTTACTCCTTTAGATGGTATAGTGTTAATGTAACTCCTTACCTTTAGATGGTATAGTGTTAATGGTACTCCTTTAGATGGTATAGTATTAATGTTACTCCTTTAGATGGTAGAGTTTTAATGTTACTCCTTACCTTTAGATGGTATAGTATTAATGTTACTCCTTACCTTTAGATGGTATAGTGTTAATGTTACTCCTTACCTTTAGATGGTATAGTATTAATGTTACTCCTTACCTTTAGATGGTATAGTGTTAATGTTACTCCTTACCTTTAGATGGTATAGTATTAATGTTACTCCTTTAGATGGTATAGTGTTAATGTTACTCCTTTAGATGGTAGAGTGTTAATGTTACTCCTTACCTTTAGATGGTATAGTGTTAATGTTACTCCTTTAGATGGTATAGTGTTAATGTTACTCCTTTAGATGGTATAGTGTTAATGTTACTCCTTTAGATGGTATAGTGTTAATGTTACTCCTTTAGATGGTATAGTGTTAATGTTACTCCTTTAGATGGTATAGTGTTAATGTTACTCCTTTAGATGGTAGAGTGTTAATGTTACTCCTTTAGATGGTAGAGTGTTAATGTTACTCCTTTAGATGGTAGAGTGTTAATGTTACTCCTTTAGATGGTAGAGTATTAATGTTACTCCTTACCTTTAGATGGTATAGTGTTAATGTTACTCCTGCCCTTTAGATGGTATAGTATTAATGTTACTCCTTTAGATGGTATAGTGTTAATGTTACTCCTTTAGATGGTATAGTGTTAATGTTACTCCTTTAGATGGTATAGTGTTAATGTTACTCCTTTAGATGGTATAGTGTTAATGTTACTCCTTTAGATGGTATAGTATTAATGCTACTCCTTTAGATGGTATAGTATTAATGTTACTCCATTAGATGGTATAGTGTTAATGTTACTCCTGACCTTTAGATGGTATAGTGTTAATGTTACTCCTTTAGATGGTATAGTGTTAATGTTACTCCTTTAGATGGTATAGTGTTAATGTTACTCCTTTAGATGGTATAGTGTTAATGTTACTCCTTTAGATGGTATAGTGTTAATGTTACTCCTTTAGATGGTATAGTGTTAATGTTACTCCTTTAGATGGTATAGTGTTAATGTTACTCCTTTAGATGGTATAGTGTTAATGTTACTCCTGACCTTTAGATGGTAGAGTGTTAATGTTACTCCTTTAGATGGTATAGTGTTAATGTTACTCCTTTAGATGGTATAGTGTTAATGTTACTCCTTTAGATGGTATAGTGTTAATGTTACTCCTTTAGATGGTATAGTGTTAATGTTACTCCTTACCTTTAGATGGTAGAGTGTTAATGTTACTCCTTTAGATGGTATAATGTTAATGTTACTCCTTACCTTTAGATGGTATAGTGTTAATGTTACTCCTTACCTTTAGATGGTATAGTGTTAATGTTACTCCTTTAGATGGTATAGTGTTAATGTTACTCCTTTAGATGGTATAGTGTTAATGTTACTCCTTTAGATGGTATAGTGTTAATGTTACTCCTTTAGATGGTATAGTATTAATGTTACTCCTTTAGATGGTATAGTGTTAATGTTACTCCTTTAGATGGTAGAGTGTTAATGTTACTCCTTTAGATGGTAGAGTGTTAATGTTACTCCTTTAGATGGTAGAGTGTTAATGTTACTCCTTTAGATGGTAGAGTTTTAATGTTACTCCTTTAGATGGTAGAGTGTTAATGTTACTCCTTTAGATGGTATAGTGTTAATGTTACTCCTTTAGATGGTATAGTGTTAATGTTACTCCTTACCTTTAGATGGTATAGTGTTAATGTTACTCCTTTAGATGGTAGAGTGTTAATGTTACTCCTTTAGATGGTATAGTGTTAATGTTACTCCTTTAGATGGTAGAGTGTTAATGATACTCCTTACCTTTAGATGGTAGAGTGTTAATGTTACTCCTTACCTTTAGATGGTATAGTGTTAATGTTACTCCTTTAGATGGTAGAGTGTTAATGTTACTCCTTTAGATGGTATAGTGTTAATGTTACTCCTTTAGATGGTAGAGTGTTAATGTTACTCCTTACCTTTAGATGGTAGAGTGTTAATGTTACTCCTTACCTTTAGATGGTATAGTGTTAATGTTACTCCTTTAGATGGTAGAGTGTTAATGTTACTCCTTTAGATGGTAGAGTGTTAATGTTACTCCTTTAGATGGTATAGTGTTAATGTTACTCCTTTAGATGGTATAGTGTTAATGTTACTCCTTTAGATGGTATAATGTTAATGTTACTCCTTACCTTTAGATGGTATAGTGTTAATGTTACTCCTTTAGATGGTAGAGTGTTAATGTTACTCCTTTAGATGGTATAGTGTTAATGTTACTCCTTTAGATGGTATAGTATTAATGTTACTCCTTTAGATGGTATAGTGTTAATGTTACTCCTTACCTTTAGATGGTATAGTGTTAATGTTACTCCTTTAGATGGTAGAGTGTTAATGTTACTCCTTTAGATGGTATAGTGTTAATGTTACTCCTTACCTTTAGATGGTATAGTGTTAATGTTACTCCTTACCTTTAGATGGTATAGTGTTAATGTTACTCCTGACCTTTAGATGGTATAGTATTAATGTTACTCCTTTAGATGGTATAGTGTTAATGTTACTCCTTTAGATGGTATAGTGTTAATGTTACTCCTTTAGATGGTAGAGTGTTAATGTTACTCCTTTAGATGGTATAGTGTTAATGTTACTCCTTTAGATGGTATAGTGTTCATGTTACTCCTTTAGATGGTATAGTGTTAATGTTACTCCTTACCTTTAGATGGTATAGTGTTAATGTTACTCCTTTAGATGGTAGAGTGTTAATGTTACTCCTTTAGATGGTATAGTATTAATGTTACTCCTTACCTTTAGATGGCATAGTGTTAATGTTACTCCTTTAGATGGTATAGTATTAATGTTACTCCTTACCTTTAGATGGTATAGTGTTAATGTTACTCCTTTAGATGGTATAGTGTTAATGTTACTCCTTTAGATGGTATAGTATTAATGTTACTCCTTTAGATGGTATAGTGTTAATGTTACTCCTTTAGATGGTATAGTATTAATGTTACTCCTTTAGATGGTATAGTATTAATGTTACTCCTTTAGATGGTATAGTGTTAATGTTACTCCTTACCTTTAGATGGTATAGTGTTAATGTTACTCCTTTAGATGGTATAGTATTAATGTTACTCCTTTAGATGGTAGAGTGTTAATGTTACTCCTTACCTTTAGATGGTATAGTATTAATGTTACTCCTTACCTTTAGATGGTATAGTGTTAATGTTACTCCTTACCTTTAGATGGTATAGTATTAATGTTACTCCTTACCTTTAGATGGTATAGTGTTAATGTTACTCCTTACCTTTAGATGGTATAGTATTAATGTTACTCCTTTAGATGGTATAGTGTTAATGTTACTCCTTTAGATGGTAGAGTGTTAATGTTACTCCTTACCTTTAGATGGTATAGTATTAATGTTACTCCTTACCTTTAGATGGTATAGTGTTAATGTTACTCCTTTAGATGGTAGAGTGTTAATGTTACTCCTTTAGATGGTAGAGTGTTAATGTTACTCCTTACCTTTAGATGGTATAGTGTTAATGTTACTCCTTTAGATGGTAGAGTATTAATGTTACTCCTTACCTTTAGATGGTATAGTGTTAATGGTACTCCTTTAGTTGGTATAGTGTTAATGTTACTCCTTTAGATGGTAGAGTGTTAATGTTACTCCTTACCTTTAGATGGTATAGTGTTAATGTTACTCCTTTAGATGGTATAGTATTAATGTTACTCCTTTAGATGGTATAGTGTTAATGTTACTCCTTTAGATGGTATAGTATTAATGTTACTCCTTTAGATGGTATAGTATTAATGTTACTCCTTTAGATGGTATAGTGTTAATGTTACTCCTTACCTTTAGATGGTATAGTGTTAATGTTACTCCTTTAGATGGTATAGTATTAATGTTACTCCTTTAGATGGTAGAGTGTTAATGTTACTCCTTACCTTTAGATGGTATAGTATTAATGTTACTCCTTACCTTTAGATGGTATAGTGTTAATGTTACTCCTTACCTTTAGATGGTATAGTATTAATGTTACTCCTTACCTTTAGATGGTATAGTGTTAATGTTACTCCTTACCTTTAGATGGTATAGTATTAATGTTACTCCTTTAGATGGTATAGTGTTAATGTTACTCCTTTAGATGGTAGAGTGTTAATGTTACTCCTTACCTTTAGATGGTATAGTATTAATGTTACTCCTTACCTTTAGATGGTATAGTGTTAATGTTACTCCTTTAGATGGTAGAGTGTTAATGTTACTCCTTTAGATGGTAGAGTGTTAATGTTACTCCTTACCTTTAGATGGTATAGTGTTAATGTTACTCCTTTAGATGGTAGAGTATTAATGTTACTCCTTACCTTTAGATGGTATAGTGTTAATGGTACTCCTTTAGTTGGTATAGTGTTAATGTTACTCCTTTAGATGGTAGAGTGTTAATGTTACTCCTTACCTTTAGATGGTATAGTGTTAATGTTACTCCTTTAGATGGTAGAGTATTAATGTTACTCCTTACCTTTAGATGGTATAGTGTTAATGTTACTCCTTACATTTAGATGGTAGAGTGTTAATGTTACTCCTTACCTTTAGATGGTAGAGTGTTAACGTTACTCCTTTAGATGGTAGAGTGTTAATGTTACTCCTTCAGATGGTAGAGTATTAATGTTACTCCTTACCTTTAGATGGTATAGTGTTAATGTTACTCCTTACATTTAGATGGTAGAGTGTTAATGTTACTCCTTACCTTTAGATGGTAGAGTGTTAATGTTACTCCTTTAGATGGTAGAGTGTTAACGTTACTCCTTTAGATGGTAGAGTGTTAATGTTACTCCTTCAGATGGTATAGTATTAATGTTACTCCTTTAGATGGTAGAGTATTAATGTTACTCCTTACCTTTAGATGGTATAGTGTTAATGTTACTCCTTACCTTTAGATGGTAGAGTGTTAATGTTACTCCTTTAGATGGTAGAGTGTTAATGTTACTCCTTACCTTTAGATGGTATAGTATTAATGTTACTCCTTTAGATGGTATAGTGTTAATGTTACTCCTTTAGATGGTAGAGTGTTAATGTTACTCCTTTAGATGGTATAGTATTAATGTTACTCCTTTAGATGGTAGAGTATTAATGTTACTCCTTACCTTTAGATGGTATAGTGTTGATGTTACTCCTTTAGATGGTATAGTGTTAATGTTACTCCTTTAGATGGTATAGTATTAATGTTACTCCTTTAGATGGTATAGTGTTAATGTTACTCCTTTAGATGGTATAATGTTAATGTTACTCCTTACCTTTAGATGGTATAGTGTTAATGTTACTCCTTTAGATGGTAGAGTGTTAATGTTACTCCTTTAGATGGTATAGTGTTAATGTTACTCCTTTAGATGGTAGAGTGTTAATCTCTGTAGCCTGTGGGACAGTTTGTAACAATGTCTGCCTTACACCGTAGCTATGTTCAAATACTCATACTAGCCACACTAACCATTCTATTTGTGACATAAATTGAGTATATAGTACGCTTATTGGTCAAAGTATGGATATAGTTAGTATGCCAAAAGTTCCAGGATGTCGTACTACATTCGCCAAAATACAAAGTATACAAGCGATGGACACTATTTCTGTGCTTTTAGGGCCCATAATGCAATTCTTCAGAAAATGCTCGTGGCTTCACATCGTTTTTAGATTTTAAGAAAATGGCGGATAATAAGCAGCCAAAGTCCAACGAGAGCGGATAGAAAATCAATGCTTTAGCTAATTATGACAAATGTTAAGAAAATGTTGAGCAATGAAATAAAGTAATGACTTTTCAAATAAGTTACCTTACACTTTTATGTTGGCTAACAATTTGTTAGCTACGCTGTCCTTATGAACCACATAGCATATCATAACAGCAGTATGGACCGGTATGTTAGCTACGCTGTCCTTATGAACCACATAGCATATCATTACTGCAGTATGGACCGGTATGTTAGCTAGCCACCTAACGTTAGCTACCAATAAATTAAACATGCCATTATATTAACTAACTACACAATGTTTATTGACTTGATTATTCCTGTCATTCTTAGCTGCAGCAAGTGGTAAAGTCAATGGACATTCGAGTGCTTTCGTAAATTCACTACTCCGATTTCAGAGCACTCAGAGTGTACCAGAGTCTGAGTGTACCAGAGCGCAGAATAACGGATGAATTTACGAATGCGTTGAAAATGGCCGGTGTCAGGTGTCAGTAAACGTTGACAAAAAAGCGTAATTCAATTGTTGCCAGCAGCAGCCCAGTTTGTCACCAACGCTCTGGATAACATGAAAACTGTCTACCCAGCTCTAAAGTGGTACTGCTGTCACGGCAGCAAAAGGTACCGGGAAACGTGGTTCAGAGAAAATTAAAACAATGATGATGTTCGTGCCTCTTAGAGTGTTTTTTTTTCTCTTTGTCTGGTTTCTCTGTGATTTCTTCTGCGTTTCCTTTCTCTTTTCTATATGGGGGTACTAAGGGTAGGTTCTCTCAATATTAATGGGGAAAGGGACAGGAATGAGAGGGGGAAGGGACAGGATTGAGAGGGGGAAGGGACAGGAATGAGAGGGGAAAGGGACAGGAATGAGAGGGGAAAGGGACAGGAATGAGAGGGGAAAGGGACAGGAATGAGAGGGGAAAGGGACAGGAGTACGAGAGGGGAAAGGGACAGGATTGAGAGGGGAAAGGGACAGGAATACGAGAGGGGGAAGGGACAGGAATACGAGAGGGGGAAGGGACAGGAATACGAGAGGGGGAAGGGACAGGAATACGAGAGGGGGAAGGGACAGGAATACGAGAGGGGGAAGGGACAGGAATACGAGAGGGGGAAGGGACAGGAATACGAGAGGGGGAAGGGACAGGAATACGAGAGGGAGAAGGGACAGGAATACGAGAGGGGGAAGGGACAGGAATACGAGAGGGAGAAGGGACAGGAATACGAGAGGGAGAAGGGACAGGAATAAGAGGGCTTGGGTAGTAGAAGTATAAAACAGAAAATGTAGTGTTTCTACAGGAGACACATAGTGATGAGGCTAATGAGGTTGACTGGGGTATGAGGTGGGATGGGCAGCATATACTCAGTCATGGTACTAATTTCAGTGCTGTGGTGGCACTTTTGTTTTCCTCAGGCTTAGGGGTGACTGTGGTATCTACAACAGAGATTGTCAAGGGTCGGGTTTTATTGCTCCTAACTAGGGTACAGAGTATATTGCTGTATTTGATCAACTAAAGGAAACCTTAAGACAGTGTGACCAAGAGGGGTGTATGATTTTAGGGGGGTACTTGAACTGTACAGTGGATTTTACTGTTGATCGCACCGCTGGAGAACCTCACCTTGCGGTCAGCCACTTGTCTGTCTGGGCTATTGACTGAGTCTGAGCTTTCTGATGTGTGGAGAGTAAGGAAGGCAACAGTTAGGCAGTACACATGGCTAAAAGTTAATGAAGGTGGTGTCAGTGCAGCAAGGTTAGACAGGTTGTATGTATCTGATCACTACTGTAGTAGGGTTGGAAGGTTACACAGGTTGTATGTATCTGATCACTACTGTAGTAGGGTTGGAAGGTTAGACAGGTTGTATGTATCTGATCTCTACTGTAGTAGGGTTGGAAGGTTAGACAGGTTGTATGTATCTGATCACTACTGTAGTAGGGTTGGAAGGTTACACAGGTTGTATGTATCTGATCACTACTGTAGTAGGGTTGGAAGGTTAGACAGGTTGTATGTATCTGATCTCTACTGTAGTAGGGTTGGAAGGTTAGACAGGTTGTATCTGATCACTACTGTAGTAGGGTTGGAAGGTTAGACAGGTTGTATGTATCTGATCACTACTGTAGTAGGGTTGGAAGGTTAGACAGGTTGTATGTATCTGATCTCTACTGTAGTAGGGTTGGAAGGTTAGACAGGTTGTATGTATCTGATCTCTACTGTAGTAGGGTTGGAAGGTTAGACAGGTTGTATGTATCTGATCACTACTGTAGTAGGGTTGGAAGGTTAGACAGGTTGTATGTATCTGATCTCTACTGTAGTAGGGTTGGAAGGTTAGACAGGTTGTATGTATCTGATCACTACTGTAGTAGGGTTGGAAGGTTAGACAGGTTGTATGTATCTGATCTGTAGTAGGGTTGGAAGGTTAGACAGGTTGTATGTATCTGATCACTACTGTAGTAGGGTTGGAAGGTTAGACAGGTTGTATGTATCTGATCTGTAGTAGGGTTGGAAGGTTAGACAGGTTGTATGTATCTGATCTGTAGTAGGGTTGGAAGGTTAGACAGGTTGTATGTATCTGATCACTACTGTAGTAGGGTTGGAAGGTTAGACAGGTTGTATGTATCTGATCTGTAGTAGGGTTGGAAGGTTAGACAGGTTGTATGTATCTGATCACTACTGTAGTAGGGTTGGAAGGTGAGACAGGTTGTATGTATCTGATCTCTACTGTAGTAGGGGTGGAAGGTTAGACAGGTTGTATGTATCTGATCTGTAGTAGGGTTGGAAGGTTAGACAGGTTGTATGTATCTGATCACTACTGTAGTAGGGTTGGAAGGTTAGACAGGTTGTATGTATCTGATCTCTACTGTAGTAGGGTTGGAAGGTTAGACAGGTTGTATGTATCTGATCACTACTGTAGTAGGGTTGGAAGGTTAGACAGGTTGTATGTATCTGATCTCTACTGTAGTAGGGTTGGAAGGTGAGACAGGTTGTATGTATCTGATCTGTAGTAGGTTTGGAAGGTTAGACAGGTTGTATCTGATCTCTACTGTAGTAGGGTTGGAAGGTTAGACAGGTTGTATCTGATCACTACTGTAGTAGGGTTGGAAGGTTAGACAGGTTGTGTGTATCTGATCTCTACTGTAGTAGGGTTGGAAGGTGAGACAGGTTGTATCTGATCACTACTGTAGTAGGGTTGGAAGGTTAGACAGGTTGTGTGTATCTGATCTCTATTGTAGTAGGGTTGGAAGGTGAGACAGGTTGTATCTGATCTCTACTGTAGTAGGGTTGGAAGGTTAGACAGGTTGTATGTATCTGATCACTACTGTAGTAGGGTTGGAAGGTTAGACAGGTTGTATATATCTGATCACTACTGTAGTAGGGTTGGAAGGTTAGACAGGTTGTATATATCTGATCACTACTGTAGTAGGGTTGGAAGGTTAGACAGGTTGTATGTATCTGATCTCTACTGTAGTAGGGTTGGAAGGTGAGACAGGTTGTATGTATCTGATCTGTAGTAGGGTTGGAAGGTTAGACAGGTTGTATGTATCTGATCACTACTGTAGTAGGGTTGGAAGGTTAGACAGGTTGTATGTATCTGATCTCTACTGTAGTAAGGTTGGAAGGTGAGACAGGTTGTATGTATCTGATCTGTAGTAGGGTTGGAAGGTTAGACAGGTTGTATGTATCTGATCACTACTGTTGTAGGGTTGGAAGGTTAGACAGGTTGTATGTATCTGATCTGTAGTAGGGTTGGAAGGTTAGACAGGTTGTATGTATCTGATCACTACTGTAGTAGGGTTGGAAGGTTAGACAGGTTGTATGTATCTGATCTCTACTGTAGTAGGGTTGGAAGGTGAGACAGGTTGTATGTATCTGATCACTACTGTAGTAGGGTTGGAAGGTTAGACAGGTTGTATCTGATCACTACTGTAGTAGGGTTGGAAGGTTAGACAGGTTGTATGTATCTGATCACTACTGTAGTAGTTAAGGAAGGTGTGACATTACTTCTGTGGGTTTCTCTGATCCCCATAATGTGTCTGATATTCACTTGTCCACCAAGGTCATCACCTTACTGGTATTTTAATGTTACATGATGTCATGTTTTGTGAAAGGTTTTTGTTGTTTTGGGAAAAATGGAGGGTCACAAAATGGAATTTTGAGTCCTTGAGACAATGGTGGGAGGTTGGGAAGGCCCAAATACGATTATTCTGTCAACAGTATACTGCTCTGTCTCAAATTAAAGTTAAAGAGACTATCAAGGCCCTTGAACAGGACATCAAATCTATTGAATTGAAGTTGCTCACTCAGGACGACCCCGGACTAGTCATGAACTTACAGGACAAGAGACAGGAACTGAGGTCGTTTCTACATGAAAGAGTGAAGGGTGTCTTGATTAGGTCTCGTTTTGCTACCCTCAAGGATATGGATGCTCCTAGCGTTTATTTTCTAACCGCTAGGACAGTCGACATTACAACGCAAACAGATGGTCTGCCTTCGTCTCCCTGATGGGAAGGTGACCACGGACGACGGTGAAATGCGCCAACATGCCGTGGACTTCTACTCTGGCCTCTACAAGGCGGAGGATTGTGACTCTCTCTGTACTGAACAGTTGTTACATGAACTTCCTCAATTGGTCCCTGAGCAGAGAGCTGCTTTGGACTCTGACATTACTCTGCAGGAGCTGTCCACTGCAGTTATACAGCTCTCATCAGGCCCGAGTCCCTGGCATCAATGGTTTACCATCTGAGCACTTTTGGGGGTCTGTTGGGGGAGATTTTTATGAAGTGGTGTGTGAATTTGTTCCTAATAAGAGATGTTTTAGACATTTGTAAACTTGTCTGATGTGAATGTGGGTTTGTTTTCTTTGGATCAGGAGAAGGCTTTGACCGTGTGGATCACCACTATCTGTTCAAAACAATGTCTGATATTTTTGGGGGATGTTTTTTTTTGTCTTGGATGAGTTTACTGTATGTTTGGGCCTCATGTATGGTGAGGGTGGGGTGGTGGTTTGAGCTGCCCCATCCCCGTCCATAGGGGTATCAGGCAGGGATGCCCAATTTCAGGACAGTTATATTGTCAGGCTATTGAACTAATGCTTTGTTTTTTTTAAGAGGAAGGATTACTGGTTTCTCTGAGCCAGGGGTAATGAAGGGTCCCACGATAGCGCTGTCTGTGTATGCAGATGACCTGACAGTTTTTATTACAGGAAGTGGGAGTGTTAAGGTTCTCTCAAATGCTTTAAAGGTGTATGAGGGAGCCTCCTCAGCTAGAGAAAATTGAGAAAAGAGTGAAGCGCTGTGGGCAGGTCAGCTTCAGATGGGGTCTGCTCCACGGTTACCAGGGGGGCTTCATATAGGGTCCGCTCCACGGTTACCAGGGGGGCTTCATATAGGGTCCGCTCCACGGTTACCAGGGGGGCTTCATATAGGGTCCGCTCCACGGTTACCAGGTCAGCTTCATATAGGGTCTGCGCCACGGTTACCAGGGGGCTTCAGATAGGGTCCGCTCCACGGTTACCAGGGGGGCTTCAGATAGGGTCCGCTCCACGGTTACCAGGGGGGCTTCAGATAGGGTCCGCTCCACGGTTACCAGGGGGGCTTCATATAGGGTCCGCTCCACGGTTACCAGGTCAGCTTCAGTTGGGGTCCGCTCCACGGTTACCAGGGGGCTTCAGTTGGGGTCCGCTCCACGGTTACCAGGGGGCTTCATATAGGGTCCTCTCCACGGTTACCAGGTCAGCTTCATATAGGGTCCGCTCCACGGTTACCAGGGGGGCTTCAGTTGGGGTCCGCTCCACGGTTACCAGGTCAGCTTCAGATGGGGTCCGCTCCACGGTTACCAGGTCAACTTCAGATGGGGTCCGCTCCACGGTTACCAGGTCAGCTTCATATAGGGTCCGCTCCACGGTTACCAGGTCAGCTTCATATAGGGTCCGCTCCACGGTTACCAGGTCGGCTTCATATAGGGTCCGCTCCACGGTTACCAGGGGGGCTTCGGTTGGGGTCCGCTCCACGGTTACCAGGGGGGCTTCGGTTGGGGTCCGCTCCACGGTTAGCAGGGGGGCTTCGGTTGGGGTCCGCTCCACGGTTACCAGGGGGGCTTCATATAGGGTCCGCTCCACGGTTACCAGGTCAGCTTCATATAGGGTCCGCTCCACGGTTACCAGGTCAGCTTCATATAGGGTCCGCTCCATGGTTACCAGGTCAGCTTCATATAGGGTCCGCTCCACAGTTACCAGGTCAGCTTCAGATGGGGTCCGCTCCACGGTTACCAGGTCAGCTTCATATAGGGTCCGCTCCACGGTTACCAGGTCAGCTTCATATAGGGTCCGCTCCACGGTTACCAGGTCAGCTTCAGATGGGGTCCGCTCCACGGTTACCAGGTCAGCTTCATATAGGGTCCGCTCCACGGTTACCAGGTCGGCTTCATATAGGGTCCGCTCCACGGTTACCAGGTCAGCTTCATATAGGGTCCGCTCCACGGTTACCAGGTCAGCTTCATATAGGGTCCGCTCCACGGTTACCAGGTCAGCATCAGATGGGGTCCGCTCCATGGTTACCAGGGGGGCTTCATATAGGGTCCGCTCCACGGTTACCAGGTCAGCTTCAGATGGGGTCCGCTCCACGGTTACCAGGGGGGCTTCATATAGGGTCCGCTCCACGGTTACCAGGTCAGCTTCATATAGGGTCCGCTCCACGGTTACCAGGTCAGCTTCAGATGGGGTCCGCTCCACGGTTACCAGGTCAGCTTCATATAGGGTCCGCTCCACGGTTACCAGGTCAGCATCAGATGGGGTCCGCTCCATGGTTACCAGGGGGGCTTCATATAGGGTCCGCTCCACAGTTACCAGGTCAGCTTCAGATGGGGTCCGCTCCACGGTTACCAGGTCAGCTTCATATAGGGTCCGCTCCACGGTTACCAGGTCAGCTTCATATAGGGTCCGCTCCACGGTTACCAGGTCAGCTTCAGATGGGGTCCGCTCCACGGTTACCAGGTCAGCTTCATATAGGGTCCGCTCCACGGTTACCAGGTCGGCTTCATATAGGGTCCGCTCCACGGTTACCAGGTCAGCTTCATATAGGGTCCGCTCCACGGTTACCAGGTCAGCTTCATATAGGGTCCGCTCCACGGTTACCAGGTCAGCATCAGATGGGGTCCGCTCCATGGTTACCAGGGGGGCTTCATATAGGGTCCGCTCCACGGTTACCAGGTCAGCTTCAGATGGGGTCCGCTCCACGGTTACCAGGGGGGCTTCATATAGGGTCCGCTCCACGGTTACCAGGTTAGCTTCATATAGGGTCCGCTCCACGGTTACCAGGTCAGCTTCAGATGGGGTCCGCTCCACGGTTACCAGGTCAGCTTCATATAGGGTCCGCTCCACGGTTACCAGGTCAGCATCAGATGGGGTCCGCTCCACGGTTACCAGGTCAGCTTCATATAGGGTCCGCTCCACGGTTACCAGGTCAGCTTCATATAGGGTCCGCTCCACGGTTACCAGGTCAGCTTCATATAGGGTCCGCTCCACGGTTACCAGGTCAGCTTCATATAGGGACCGCTCCACGGTTACCAGGTCAGCTTCATATAGGGTCCGCTCCACGGTTACCAGGTCAGCTTCATATAGGGTCCGCTCCACGGTTACCAGGTCAGCTTCATATAGGGTCCGCTCCACGGTTACCAGGTCAGCTTCATATAGGGTCCGCTCCACGGTTACCAGGTCAGCTTCATATAGGGTCCACTCCACGGTTACCAGGTCAGCTTCATATAGGGTCCGCTCCACGGTTACCAGGTCAGCTTCATATAGGGTCCGCTCCACGGTTACCAGGTCAGCTTCATATAGGGTCCGCTCCACGGTTACCAGGTCAGCTTCATATAGGGTCCGCTCCACGGTTACCAGGTCAGCTTTATATAGGGTCCGCTCCACGGTTACCAGGTCAGCTTCATATAGGGTCCGCTCCACGGTTACCAGGTCAGCTTCATATAGGGTCCGCTCCACGGTTACCAGGTCAGCTTCATATAGGGTCCGCTCCACGGTTACCAGGGGGGCTTCATATAGGGTCCACTCCACGGTTACCAGGGGGGCTTCATATAGGGTCCGCTCCACGGTTACCAGGGGGGCTTCATATAGGGTCCGCTCCACGGTTACCAGGGGGGCTTCAGATGGGGTCCGCTCCACGGTTACAAGGTCAGCTTCATATAGGGTCCGCTCCACGGTTAACAGGTCAGCTTCATATAGGGTCCGCTCCACGGTTACCAGGGGGGCTTCAGATGGGGTCCGCTCCACGGTTACCAGGTCAGCATCAGATGGGGTCCGCTCCATGGTTACCAGGGGGGCTTCAGATGGGGTCCGCTCCACGGTTACCAGGTCAGCATCAGATGGGGTCCGCTCCATGGTTACCAGGGGGGCTTCATATAGGGTCCGCTCCATGGTTACCAGGTCAGCATCAGTTGGGGTCCGCTCCACGGTTACCAGGGGGGCTTCGGTGGGAGAGACATGGAATGAAGACTTTAATGTTTTTTCTTGGCTTCGATGTCTTTTCAAAAAAATAACTGGGAGCGTTCAGTGGAGAAGTTGTTTCCCAGATTGTCTAGGTGGAAATGGTTGCTGACCCAGCTTCTTTATAGGGGGTAGGGTGCTGGTAGCCAATAATGTAGCTGCCTCTACCCTGTAGCACAGACTAATGCTTTTACAAGAGCTCAAAGGACCCTTGTCAATTTCTCATGGTCTGGACAACATTATATTAAATCTGCAGCCCAGTACGTGCCACTGCACGAGGGTGGGCAAGGTCTGGTGGACATTTCTTCTAGGATCATGGCTTTTCCGGGCTTCAAGCGGCCCAGAGACTGTTGTACAGTGACGGTTCTAGCTGGGTGGATACACCCTATACATTGATGAGGAGAGCGGGCTGTTTGGGCTTCAACAAGCATCTTTTCCTCTGAAAGCTAGTGTTTTGTCTGGCCCGACTCCATTCTATGAGGCTGTTATGCAGGCTTGGAGAGTTTCCTCTGAAAGCTAGAGGGGGTGATTTGTCTGACCCGACTCCATTCTATGAGGCTGTTATGCAGGCTTGGAGAGTTTCCTCTGAAAGCTAGAGGGGGTGATTTGTCTGACCCGACTCCATTCTATGAGGCTGTTATGCAGGCTTGGAGAGTTTTCGACATGTCCCGTAAGCCCGGCATGCCACTAGGGATGTGGATTTTTGAAGAGCCTCTTTTTTACAACACTGCCATCCAGTCCTGTGTTCTGGGTTCAGTCAGCCTACGTTCATGCCTGTTAGGTGTGGGGTGTACCAAGCTGGGTCATCTGATGCGGAGCAGGAGTAGATCATTGGAGGAGCTGGGACAAAGAGCGGGGCTCCGATCATCTGGCCTACTGAGGAAGGTCGTAGCTGAGGTCTGTGACTCCTTGTCAGTACTGCATCAGCAGTATATGACTGATACCCCCAACTCTGATCGGAGGACGGAGGGCCTGGATTACAAGTAACGGGTCAAAGACGAGACGTGTAAATTTGGTGTCCGAAGGCCATTCATTTAAGATAAAAAGATAAATATATATAAATATAATATTCAATCACTCAACTCTTACCCTTCTTTTGCCCCAGAAATATTTGTGTTGCAAACTACTAAAGCTCTAAAGCGTCAAAACGTCCCTCAGAGTAACTGTTAAAATTCTAATGACAAAAATGTTTTTAAAATGTAGAAATTCATCCCAAAAAATTAAAAAATGAACACACATAGCATAATTGTGTTCGTGTTTGCAACAATATATGGAATAAGCGGCGACATACTGTATTGAAAAAAATATTTAAAAACTTCAATAACTTTTGTCTGGACTTTTTTGCGCTTCATCAATGTCATTCACTATTAATAACAAAGGTAAAAAGCCATTTTAAAGCGTATCACATGATGGTAATCATGTGACAGTGTGTGACATCACAAAGAAGACCCATTGAAGATCAATGTGATGAGGTGAGTAAATCTCTCTGAAATATTTGATCATTTCACCCTCTAGTAACCTTTGTAACAAAAACACATATCCTTCAGTACAACATAGAAAACATACTTTTAATGTTAGTATTTTATAAAAAGCTATATTAAATATGAAAAGTAAGGATAATCTTCATAGGTCAAGGTCATTACGTTATAGTGGCCAAGGAACTGCTTGTTAAATATGTTTATGTATGAAATACGTCCTTCAGTATCACACTTTTGTCCTTCAGCCCGTTTCATGTTATACCACAATGCCACCCGTTATGCTGAATGACAGTAGCTTTGTTATCCCATGTTTTCACTAGTTTACAACATTTAATCACGTAATTCATATTTACTTGTTGTATGAATACTGAATATTATCATTTAAAACTATTTTAAGGTATTTCAAGGCGCGTTATCTTTATTCTGTAGATGCCGTTGTCTAATAAGGAGAGGGCTGCACAGCACAGACAAGTGTTGCCGCCGGCTCAAATTATAGTAAAGTGATTATTATTAACATTAGCAATGAAAAAGTAACAAAATATGTTTGAGAGACAAAGGGAGAGTGAGTTGATTTAACGTTTAAACTTTGATTAAGTGTTACGATTCTATAGCCTACTATTAATAGACTACTAATAACATTTAACGGAAATGCAAATCCTATCCTGTGCCAGTGTCATAACTATTACGTTTTGGTGTTTCAGCGATCAGAGAAAGATGTCAACCCTGATCCAAACAACGACACTGAAAAAGAGGGGGTTAACACTTAGATTCAATCAGAGGAGGTGCTGTGAAGAAAATCTAACAAATGAATGTGGCTTAACTCCAGTATCCACTGAAGGAAAGTATTTTTGAGCAGCCCCCCGTGAACAACTTGTACAAGTACAACATTAATCCTAGGTGATTTAAATTGTACCTCGTGTGACAGTTATACTAGGTTGCAAAGTAAAACCTATGTTCTTTGTGTGTGTGGTGTGTGGGTCATGTCTCTCTCTCTCTCTCCTATGGAAACGATCTAAGTTCAGCTAGCCTGCACATTTTAAAATACAATAACTTTGTTTTGTTGACTCAGAGACACAAACAAATCTCAAAGGATGAAGTGAAAGATATTTTCATAGATTTGTGCATTTTTTTCAGTGTAAAGGTTTCTCTAAAACCTTCAACAAATTTTGAGTTGTACCCGTGACACATCAAATGTGTGGTATTCAAAATAAAAATTTCATTTTTTTCTAGGTAGTTCTATTTCTGCCAGTCTAAGCATGGATATTTAACCTTGTGATTATGAAAAATGGGCATAAAATTGTATTTATAAAAAAAAAGAAACGTTTTCACTAGGACATTTTACTAGGGTACAGTCGTGGCCAAAAGTTTTGAGAATGACACAAATATTAATTTTCACAGTCTGCTGCCTCAGTTTGTATGATGGCAATTTGCATATACTCCAGAATGTTATGAAGAGTTATCAGATGAATTGCAATTAATTGCAAAGTCCCTCTTTGCCATGCAAATGAACTGAATCCCCCAAAAACATTTCCACTGCATTTCAGCCCTGCCACAAAAGGACCAGTTGACATCATGTCAGTGATTCTCTCGTTAACACAGGTGTGAGTTTTGACGAGGACAAGGCTGGAGATCACTCTGTCATTCTGATTGAGTTCGAATAACAGACTGGAAGCTTCAAAAGGAGGGTGGTGCTTGGAATCATTGTTCTTCCTCTGTCAACCATGGTTACCTGCAAGGAAACACGTGCCATCATCATTGCTTTGCACAAAAAGGGCTTCACAGGCAAGGAGATTGCTGCAAGTAAGATTGCACCTAAATCAACCATTTATCGGATCATCAAGAACTTCAAGGAGAGCGGTTCAATTATTGTGAAGAAGGCTTCAGGGCGCCCAAGAAAGTCCAGCAAGCGCAAGGACCGTCTCCTAAAATTGATTCAGCTGCGGGATCGGGGCACCACCAGTACAGAGCTTGCTCAGGAATGGCAACAGGCAGGTGTGAGTGCATCTGCACGCACAGTGAGGAGAAGACTTTTGGTGGATGGCCTGGTGTCAAGAAGGGCAGCAAAGAAGCCACTTCTCTCCAGGAATAACATCAGGGAAAGACTGATATTCTGCAAAAGGTACAGGGATTGGACTGCTGAAAAAAAAAAGTTATTTTCTCTGATGAATCCCCTTTCCGATTGTTTGGGGTATCCGGAAAAAAGCTTGTCCGGAGAAGACAAGGTGAGCACTAACATCAATCCCGTGTCATGCCAACAGTAAAGAATCCTGAAACCATTCATGTGTGGGGTTGCTTCTCAGCCAAGGGAGTGGGCTCACTCACAATTTTGCCAAAGAACACAGCCATAAATAAAAAATGGTACCAAAACATCCTCCGAGAGCAACTTCTCCCAACCATCCAGGAACAGTTTGGTGACGAACAATGCCTTTTCCAGCATGATGGAGCACCTTGCCGTAAGACAAAAGTGATAACTAAGTGGCTCGGGGAACAAAACATCGTTATTTAATCCCATTGAGAACTTGTGGTCCTCAAGAGGCGGGTGGACAAACAAAAACACACAAATTCTGACAAACTCCAAGCATTGATTATGCAAGAATGGGCTGCCATCAGTCAGGATGTGGCCCAGAAGTTAATTGACAGCATGCCAGGGCGGATTGCAGAGGTCTTGAAAAAGAAGGGTCAACACTGCAAATATTGACTCTTTGCATCAACTTCATGTAATTGTCAATAAAAGCCTTTGACACTTATGAAATGCTTGTAATTCTACTTCGGTATTCCATAGTAACATCTGACAAAAATATCTAAAGACACTGAAGCAGCAAACGTTGTGGAAATTAATATTTGTGTCATTCTCAAAACTTTTCGCCACGACTGTACATTCATTTGAATCACAATAAAAATAATTTATTGGCTTTATGCTTGAATATAACTAATATAAGGGCATAGGTGACACTCTAATGAACATAAAAAAGCCTTTTAGGGAAATGGAATTGCTGTTTTATTATTTTGCTACTTTGAAAACTTGTCTTTGACCCATTGATCTGTTTATGAGTATATGGGTCATTCAGAGGTTGGTGTGTTTAGTTACTGTGGAGGAAGATATAGTGTTGTATTTTTAATCGATGTGTAACCATGGTTTTGTTTGTTTGAGTGTTTTACGTGTTGTGGGTTCCCAAACTCTCTCTCTCTCTCTCTCTCGGTCTCTCTCTCTCTCTCGGTCTCTCTCTCTCTCGGTCTCTCTGTCTCTTAGGAAGTGCAGCTCAGTTTCCACCTCATTTTGTTTTCAGTGTGCACATAGCCTGTCTTCTCTTGAAAGCACGTCTGTCTACGGCAACCTTTCTCAATAGCAAGGCTATGCTCACTGAGTCTGTACATAGTCAAAGCTTTCCTTAAGTTTTGGTCAGTCACAGTGGTCAGTTATTCTGCCACAGTGTACTGTCTGTTTAGGGCCAAATAGCATTCTAGTTTGCTCAGTTTTTTGTTAATTCTTGGTTGATGAGGCAGACCCCAGAACTCACAACCATGAAGGGCAATGGGTTCTATAACTCACTCTCTCTCTTCTCTCCCTCTCTCCCCCTCCATCTCTCTCCCTCTCTCCTCCTCCATCTCTCTCTCTCTCTATTTCTCTCTCTCTCTTTCTCTCTCTCTCTCTCTTTTAGTTTGCTAGAGCAGAGGTTCTCAGTTTTAGAGGCCAGGCACGTTAAGGAGCTTCATGGTCTTCAGAGGGAGAGACAGCAGCTGCAGGACATGCTGGAGAGACAGAGGCGCCTGGTCACCCAGCTACAGGGAGAGCTGGGGACCTCCACACACAACAGCACACTACTGCAGAAACAGCAGGCTATACTGACTGACACAGTGCAGCAGCTGCTAGCCATGGTCACCCACTGCAATGGTGAGAGAGATCTAATGCGAATATGTTTGTTAAATGGAAGTAATGAAAGCATTTTATGAGATTATCCACTGAGTATGGTTTTAGTCCAGGATTAGGATAACCCATATTCATTATCCTGAATGCTATCCCTCTCTACCCAGTACATAGTCATTGTCCTGAATGCTATCCCCCTCTACCCAGTACATATTCATTATCCTGAATGCTATCCCTCTCTACCCAGTACATAGTCATTGTCCTGAATGCTATCCCCCTCTACCCAGTACATAGTCATTATCCTGAATGCTATCCCTCTCTACCCAGTACATAGTCATTGTCCTGAATGCTATCCCCCTCTACCCAGAAATACCCAGTACATAGTCATTATCCTGAATGCTATCCCTCTCTACCCAGAAATACCCAGTACATAGTCATTATCCTGAATGCTATCCCTCTCTACCCAGTACATAGTCATTATCCTGAATGCTATCCCTCTCTACCCAGTACATAGTCATTATCCTGAATGCTATCCCTCTCTACCCAGTACATAGTCATTATCCTGAATGCTATCCCTATCTACCCAGATATACCCAGTACATAGTCATTATCCTGAATGCTACCCCTCTCTACCCAGTACATAGTCATTATCCTGAATGCTATCCCTCTCTACCCAGATATACCCAGTACATAGTCATTATCCTGAATGCTACCCCTCTCTACCCAGTACATAGTCATTATCCTGAATGCTATCCCTCTCTACCCAGATATAACCAGTACATAGTCATTATCCTGAATGCTATCCCTCTCTACCCAGTACATAGTCATTATCCTGAATGCTATCCCTCTCTACCCATATATAACCAGTACACAGTCATTATCCTGAATGCTACCCCCCTCTACCCAGAAATACCCAGTACATAGTCATTATCCTGAATGCTATCCCTCTCTACCCAGATATACCCAGTACATAGTCATGATCCTGAATGCTATCCCTCTCTACCCAGATATACCCAGTACATAGTCATTATCCTGAATGCTATCCCCCTCTACCCAGATATACCCAGTACATAGTCATTATCCTGAATGCTGTCCCTCTCTACCCAGATATACCCAGTACATAGTCATTATCCTGAATGCTATCCCCCTCTACCCAGATATACCCAGTACATAGTCATTATCCTGAATGCTATCCCTCTCTACCCAGATATACCCAGTACATAGTCATTATCCTGAATGCTATCCCTCTCTACCCAGATATACCCAGTACATAGTCATTATCCTGAATGCTATCCCTCTCTACCCAGATATACCCAGTACATAGTCATTATCCTGAATGCTATCCCTCTCTACCCAGATATACCCAGTACATAGTCATTATCCTGAATGCTATCCCTCTCTACCCAGATATACCCAGTACATAGTCATTATCCTGAATGCTATCCCTCTCTACCCAGTACATAGTCATTATCCTGAATGCTATCCCTCTCTACCCAGTACATAGTCATTATCCTGAATGCTATCCCTCTCTACCCAGCACATAGTCATTATCCTGAATGCTATCCCTCTCTACCCAGTACATAGTCATTATCCTGAATGCTATCCCCCTCTACCCAGTACATAGTCATTATCCTGAATGCTATCCCTCTCTACCCAGTACATAGTCATTATCCTGAATGCTATCCCCCTCTACCCAGTACATAGTCATTATCCTGAATGCTATCCCTCTCTACCCAGTACATAGTCATTATCCTGAATGCTATCCCTCTCTACCCAGATATACCCAGTACATAGTCATTATCCTGAATGCTATCCCTCTCTACCCAGATATACCCAGTACACCCAAAGAGGAGCCAGTGATCTTCAGAAACTGTGCTGAAATCTTCAGATCTGGGCTCACAGAGAATGGTGTCCACAGCATACGACCCCCCAACTCTACCCAGACAGTTAAGGTAAGGGGTTACGACCCCCCAACTCTACCCACACAGTTAAGGTAAGGGGTTACGACCCCCCAACTCTACCCACACAGTTAAGGTAAAGGGTTACAACCCCCCAACTCTACCCGCACAGTTAAGGTAAGGGGTTACGACCCCCCCACTCTACCCACACAGTTAAGGTAAGGGGTTACGACCCCCCAACTCTACCCACACAGTTAAGGTAAGGGGTTACGACCCCCCCACTCTACCCACACAGTTAAGGTAAGGGGTTACGACCCCCCAACTCTACCCACACAGTTAAGGTAAGGGGTTACGACCCCCCAACTCTACCCACACAGTTAAGGTAAGGGGTTACGACCCCCCCACTCTACCCGCACAGTTAAGGTAAGGGGTTACGACCCCCCCACTCTACCCGCACAGTTAAGGTAAGGGGTTACGACCCCCCAACTCTACCCACACAGTTAAGGTAAAGGGTTACAACCCCCCAACTCTACCCGCACAGTTAAGGTAGGGGGTTACGACCCCCCCACTCTACCCACACAGTTAAGGTAAGGGGTTACGACCCCCCAACTCTACCCACACAGTTAAGGTAAGGGGTTACGACCCCCCCACTCTACCCACACAGTTAAGGTAAGGGGTTACGACCCCCCAACTCTACCCACACAGTTAAGGTAAGGGGTTACGACCCCCCAACTCTACCCACACAGTTAAGGTAAGGGGTTACGACCCCCCCACTCTACCCGCACAGTTAAGGTAAGGGGTTACGACCCCCCCACTCTACCCGCACAGTTAAGGTAAGGGGTTACGACCCCCCAACTCTACCCACACAGTTAAGGTAAGGGGTTACGACCCCCCAACTCTACCCACACAGTTAAGGTAAGGGGTTACGACCCCCCAACTCTACCCACACAGTTAAGGTAAGAGGTTACGACCCCACAACTCTACCCACACAGTTAAGGTAAGGGGTTACGACCCCCCAACTCTACCCACACAGTTAAGGTAAAGGGTTACGACCCCCCAACTCTACCCACACAGTTAAGGTAAAGGGTTACGACCCCCCAACTCTACCCACACAGTTAAGGTAAAGGGTTACGACCCCCCAACTCTACCCACACAGTTAAGGTAAGGGGTTACGACCCCCCAACTCTACCCGCACAGTTAAGGTAAGGGGTTACGACCCCCCAACTCTACCCACACAGTTAAGGTAAGGGGTTACGACCCCCCAACTCTACCCACACAGTTAAGGTAAGGGGTTACGACCCCCCAACTCTACCCACACAGTTAAGGTAAGGGGTTACGACCCCCCAACTCTACCCACACAGTTAAGGTAAGGGGTTACGACCCCCCAACTCTACCCACACAGTTAAGGTAAGGGGTTACGACCCCCCCACTCTACCCACACAGTTAAGGTAAAGGGTTACGACCCCCCAACTCTACCCACACAGTTAAGGTAAGGGGTTACGACCCCCCAACTCTACCCGCACAGTTAAGGTAAGGGGTTACGACCCCACAACTCTACCCACACAGTTAAGGTAAGGGGTTACGACCCCACAACTCTACCCACACAGTTAAGGTAAGGGGTTACGACCCCCCCAACTCTACCCACACAGTTAAGGTAAAGGGTTACGACCCCCCAACTCTACCCACACAGCTAAGGTAAAGGGTTACGACCCCCCAACTCTACCCGCACAGTTAAGGTAAGGGGTTACGACCCCCCCACTCTACCCGCACAGTTAAGGTAAGGGGTTACGACCCCCCAACTCTACCCGCACAGTTAAGGTAAAGGGTTACGACCCCCCCACTCTACCCGCACAGTTAAGGTAAGGGGTTACGAGCCCCCAACACTACCCGCACAGTTAAGGTAAGGGGTTACGACCCCCAACTCTACCCACACAGTTAAGGTAAGGGGTTACGACCCCCCAACTCTACCCACACAGTTAAGGTAAGGGGTTACGACCCCCCAACTCTACCCGCACAGTTAAGGTAAGGGGTTACGACCCCCCAACTCTACCCGCACAGTTAAGGTAAGGGGTTACGACCCCCCAACTCTACCCGCACAGTTAAGGTAAGGGGTTACGACCCCCCAACTCTACCCGCACAGTTAAGGTAAGGGGTTACGACCCCCAACTCTACCCACACAGTTAAGGTAAGGGGTTACGACCCCCCAACTCTACCCACACAGTTAAGGTAAGGGGTTACGACCCCCCAACTCTACCCACACAGTTAAGGTAAGGGGTTACGACCCCCCCACTCTACCCAGACAGTTAAGGTAAGGGGTTACGACCCCCCAACTCTACCCACACAGTTAAGGTAAGGGGTTACGACCCCCCAACTCTACCCACACAGTTAAGGTAAGGGGTTACGACCCCCCCACTCTACCCGCACAGTTAAGGTAAGGGGTTACGACCCCCCCAACTCTACCCGCACAGTTAAGGTAAGGGGTTACGACCCCCCAACTCTACCCGCACAGTTAGGGTAAGGGGTTACGACCCCCCAACTCTACCCGCACAGTTAAGGTAAAGGGTTACGACCCCCCAACTCTACCCACACAGTTAAGGTAAGGGGTTACGACCCCCCAACTCTACCCACACAGTTAAGGTAAGGGGTTACAACCCCCCCACTCTACCCAGACAGTTAAGGTAAGGGGTTACGACCCCCCAACTCTACCCACACAGTTAAGGTAAGGGGTTACGACCCCCCAACTCTACCCACACAGTTAAGGTAAGGGGTTACGACCCCCCCACTCTACCCGCACAGTTAAGGTAAGGGGTTACGACCCCCCCAACTCTACCCGCATAGTTAAGGTAAGGGGTTACGACCCCCCAACTCTACCCGCACAGTTAAGGTAAGGGGTTACGACCCCCCAACTCTACCCGCACAGTTAAGGTAAAGGGTTACAACCCCCCAACTCTACCCGCACAGTTAAGGTAAGGGGTTACGACCCCCCCACTCTACCCACACAGTTAAGGTAAGGGGTTACGACCCCCCAACTCTACCCACACAGTTAAGGTAAGGGGTTACGACCCCCCCACTCTACCCACACAGTTAAGGTAAGGGGTTACGACCCCCCAACTCTACCCACACAGTTAAGGTAAGGGGTTACGACCCCCCAACTCTACCCACACAGTTAAGGTAAGGGGTTACGACCCCCCCACTCTACCCGCACAGTTAAGGTAAGGGGTTACGACCCCCCCACTCTACCCGCACAGTTAAGGTAAGGGGTTACGACCCCCCAACTCTACCCACACAGTTAAGGTAAGGGGTTACGACCCCCCAACTCTACCCACACAGTTAAGGTAAGGGGTTACGACCCCCCAACTCTACCCACACAGTTAAGGTAAGAGGTTACGACCCCACAACTCTACCCACACAGTTAAGGTAAGGGGTTACGACCCCCCAACTCTACCCACACAGTTAAGGTAAAGGGTTACGACCCCCCAACTCTACCCACACAGTTAAGGTAAAGGGTTACGACCCCCCAACTCTACCCACACAGTTAAGGTAAAGGGTTACGACCCCCCAACTCTACCCACACAGTTAAGGTAAGGGGTTACGACCCCCCAACTCTACCCGCACAGTTAAGGTAAGGGGTTACGACCCCCCAACTCTACCCACACAGTTAAGGTAAGGGGTTACGACCCCCCAACTCTACCCACACAGTTAAGGTAAGGGGTTACGACCCCCCAACTCTACCCACACAGTTAAGGTAAGGGGTTACGACCCCCCAACTCTACCCACACAGTTAAGGTAAGGGGTTACGACCCCCCAACTCTACCCACACAGTTAAGGTAAGGGGTTACGACCCCCCCACTCTACCCACACAGTTAAGGTAAAGGGTTACGACCCCCCAACTCTACCCACACAGTTAAGGTAAGGGGTTACGACCCCCCAACTCTACCCGCACAGTTAAGGTAAGGGGTTACGACCCCACAACTCTACCCACACAGTTAAGGTAAGGGGTTACGACCCCACAACTCTACCCACACAGTTAAGGTAAGGGGTTACGACCCCCCCAACTCTACCCACACAGTTAAGGTAAAGGGTTACGACCCCCCAACTCTACCCACACAGCTAAGGTAAAGGGTTACGACCCCCCAACTCTACCCGCACAGTTAAGGTAAGGGGTTACGACCCCCCCACTCTACCCGCACAGTTAAGGTAAGGGGTTACGACCCCCCAACTCTACCCGCACAGTTAAGGTAAAGGGTTACGACCCCCCCACTCTACCCGCACAGTTAAGGTAAGGGGTTACGAGCCCCCAACACTACCCGCACAGTTAAGGTAAGGGGTTACGACCCCCAACTCTACCCACACAGTTAAGGTAAGGGGTTACGACCCCCCAACTCTACCCACACAGTTAAGGTAAGGGGTTACGACCCCCCAACTCTACCCGCACAGTTAAGGTAAGGGGTTACGACCCCCCAACTCTACCCGCACAGTTAAGGTAAGGGGTTACGACCCCCCAACTCTACCCGCACAGTTAAGGTAAGGGGTTACGACCCCCCAACTCTACCCGCACAGTTAAGGTAAGGGGTTACGACCCCCAACTCTACCCACACAGTTAAGGTAAGGGGTTACGACCCCCCAACTCTACCCACACAGTTAAGGTAAGGGGTTACGACCCCCCAACTCTACCCACACAGTTAAGGTAAGGGGTTACGACCCCCCCACTCTACCCAGACAGTTAAGGTAAGGGGTTACGACCCCCCAACTCTACCCACACAGTTAAGGTAAGGGGTTACGACCCCCCAACTCTACCCACACAGTTAAGGTAAGGGGTTACGACCCCCCCACTCTACCCGCACAGTTAAGGTAAGGGGTTACGACCCCCCCAACTCTACCCGCACAGTTAAGGTAAGGGGTTACGACCCCCCAACTCTACCCGCACAGTTAGGGTAAGGGGTTACGACCCCCCAACTCTACCCGCACAGTTAAGGTAAAGGGTTACGACCCCCCAACTCTACCCACACAGTTAAGGTAAGGGGTTACGACCCCCCAACTCTACCCACACAGTTAAGGTAAGGGGTTACAACCCCCCCACTCTACCCAGACAGTTAAGGTAAGGGGTTACGACCCCCCAACTCTACCCACACAGTTAAGGTAAGGGGTTACGACCCCCCAACTCTACCCACACAGTTAAGGTAAGGGGTTACGACCCCCCCAACTCTACCCACACAGTTAAGGTAAAGGGTTACGACCCCCCAACTCTACCCACACAGCTAAGGTAAAGGGTTACGACCCCCCAACTCTACCCGCACAGTTAAGGTAAGGGGTTACGACCCCCCCACTCTACCCGCACAGTTAAGGTAAGGGGTTACGACCCCCCAACTCTACCCGCACAGTTAAGGTAAAGGGTTACGACCCCCCCACTCTACCCGCACAGTTAAGGTAAGGGGTTACGAGCCCCCAACACTACCCGCACAGTTAAGGTAAGGGGTTACGACCCCCAACTCTACCCACACAGTTAAGGTAAGGGGTTACGACCCCCCAACTCTACCCACACAGTTAAGGTAAGGGGTTACGACCCCCCAACTCTACCCGCACAGTTAAGGTAAGGGGTTACGACCCCCCAACTCTACCCGCACAGTTAAGGTAAGGGGTTACGACCCCCCAACTCTACCCGCACAGTTAAGGTAAGGGGTTACGACCCCCCAACTCTACCCGCACAGTTAAGGTAAGGGGTTACGACCCCCAACTCTACCCACACAGTTAAGGTAAGGGGTTACGACCCCCCAACTCTACCCACACAGTTAAGGTAAGGGGTTACGACCCCCCAACTCTACCCACACAGTTAAGGTAAGGGGTTACGACCCCCCCACTCTACCCAGACAGTTAAGGTAAGGGGTTACGACCCCCCAACTCTACCCACACAGTTAAGGTAAGGGGTTACGACCCCCCAACTCTACCCACACAGTTAAGGTAAGGGGTTACGACCCCCCCACTCTACCCGCACAGTTAAGGTAAGGGGTTACGACCCCCCCAACTCTACCCGCACAGTTAAGGTAAGGGGTTACGACCCCCCAACTCTACCCGCACAGTTAGGGTAAGGGGTTACGACCCCCCAACTCTACCCGCACAGTTAAGGTAAAGGGTTACGACCCCCCAACTCTACCCACACAGTTAAGGTAAGGGGTTACGACCCCCCAACTCTACCCACACAGTTAAGGTAAGGGGTTACAACCCCCCCACTCTACCCAGACAGTTAAGGTAAGGGGTTACGACCCCCCAACTCTACCCACACAGTTAAGGTAAGGGGTTACGACCCCCCAACTCTACCCACACAGTTAAGGTAAGGGGTTACGACCCCCCCACTCTACCCGCACAGTTAAGGTAAGGGGTTACGACCCCCCCAACTCTACCCGCATAGTTAAGGTAAGGGGTTACGACCCCCCAACTCTACCCGCACAGTTAAGGTAAGGGGTTACGACCCCCCAACTCTACCCGCACAGTTAAGGTAAAGGGTTACGACCCCCCAACTCTACCCGCACAGTTAAGGTAAGGGGTTACGACCCCCCAACTCTACCCGCACAGTTAAGGTAAAGGGTTACGACCCCCCAACTCTACCCACACAGTTAAGGTAAGGGGTTACGACCCCCCAACTCAAAAAGTCCTGGAATGACAGAGTGTTTTAATGTAATACATTAGAGAGGGGGAGAATGACAGAGTGTTTTAATGTAATACATTAGAGAGGGGGAGAATGACAGAGGGTTTTAATGTAATACATCAGAGAGGGGGAGAATGACAGAGGGTTTTAATGTAATACATTAGAGAGGGGGAGAATGACAGAGGGTTTTAATGTAATACATTAGAGAGGGGGAGAATGGCAGAGGGTTTTAATGTAATACATTAGAGAGGGGGAGAATGGCAGAGGGTTTTAATGTAATACATTAGAGAGGGGGAGAATGACAGAGCGTTTTAATGTAATACATTAGAGAAGGGGGAGAATGACAGAGGGTTTTAATGTAATACATTAGAGAGGGGGAGAATGACAGAGGGTTTTAATGTAATACATTAGAGAGGGGGAGAATGACAGAGGGTTTTAATGTAATACATCAGAGAGGGGGAGAATGACAGAGGGTTTTAATGTAATACATTAGAGAGGGGGAGAATGACAGAGCGTTTTAATGTAATACATTAGAGAGGGGGGAGAATGACAGAGGGTTTTAATGTAATACATTAGGGAGGGGGAGAATGACAGAGGGTTTTAATGTAATACATTAGAGAGGGGGAGAATAACAGAGCGTTTTAATGTAATACATTAGAGAGGGGGGAGAATGACAGAGTGTTTTAATGTAATACATTAGAGAGGGGGAGAATGACAGAGGGTTTTAATGTAATACATTAGAGAGGGGGAGAATGACAGAGGGTTTTAATGTAATACATTAGAGAGGGGGGAGAATGACAGAGGGTTTTAATGTAATACATCAGAGAGGGGGAGAATGACAGAGTGTTTTAATGTAATACATTAGAGAGGGGGAGAATGACAGAGGGTTTTAATGTAATACATTAGAGAGGGGGGAGAATGACAGAGGGTTTTAATGTAATACATTAGAGAGGGGGAGAATGACAGAGGGTTTTAATGTAATACATTAGAGAGGGGGGAGAATGACAGAGGGTTTTAATGTAATACATTAGAGAGGGGGAGAATGACAGAGGGTTTTAATGTAATACATTAGAGAGGGGGGAGAATGACAGAGTGTTTTAATGTAATACATTAGAGAGGGGGAGAATGACAGAGGGTTTTAATGTAATACATTAGAGAGGGGGGAGAATGACAGAGTGTTTTAATGTAATACATTAGAGAGGGGGAGAATGACAGAGGGTTTTAATGTAATACATCAGAGAGGGGGAGAATGACAGAGGGTTTTAATGTAATACATTAGAGAGGGGGAGAATGACAGAGGGTTTTAATGTAATACATTAGAGAGGGGGAGAATGACAGAGGGTTTTAATGTAATACATTAGAGAGGGGGAGAATGACAGAGGGTTTTAATGTAATACATTAGAGAGGGGGAGAATGACAGAGGGTTTTAATGTAATACATTAGAGAGGGGGGAGAATGACAGAGGGTTTTAATGTAATACATTAGAGAGGTGGAGAATGACAGAGGGTTTTAATGTAATACATTAGAGAGGTGGAGAATGACAGATGGTTTTAATGTAATACATTAGAGAGGGGGGAGAATGACAGAGGGTTTTAATGTAATACATTAGAGAGGGGGGAGAATGACAGAGGGTTTTAATGTAATACATTAGAGAGGGGGAGAATGACAGAGGGTTTTAATGTAATACATTAGAGAGGGGGAGAATGACAGTGTTTTAATGTAATACATTAGAGAGGGGGAGAATGACAGAGGGTTTTAATGTAATACATTAGAGAGGGGGAGAATGACAGAGGGTTTTAATGTAATATATTATAGAGGGGTGAGAATGACAGAGCGTTTTAATGTAATACATTAGAGAGGGGGAGAATGACAGAGCGTTTTAATGTAATACATTCGAGAGGGGGAGAATGACAGAGGGTTTTAATGTAATACATTAGAGAGGGGGAGAATGACAGAGGGTTTTAATGTAATACATTAGAGAGGGGGAGAATGACAGAGGGTTTTAATGTAATACATCAGAGAGGGGGAGAATTACAGAGGGTTTTAATGTAATACATTAGAGAGGGGGAGAATGGCAGAGGGTTTTAATGTAATACATTAGAGAGGGGGAGAATGGCAGAGGGTTTTAATGTAATACATTAGAGAGGGGGAGAATGACAGAGCGTTTTAATGTAATACATTAGAGAAGGGGGAGAATGACAGAGGGTTTTAATGTAATACATTAGAGAGGGGGAGAATGACAGAGGGTTTTAATGTAATACATTAGAGAGGGGGAGAATGACAGAGGGTTTTAATGTAATACATTAGAGAGGGGGAGAATGACAGAGGGTTTTAATGTAATACATTAGAGAGGGGGAGAATAACAGAGGGTTTTAATGTAATACATCAGAGAGGGGGAGAATGACAGAGGGTTTTAATGTAATACATTAGAGAGGGGGAGAATGACAGAGCGTTTTAATGTAATACATTAGAGAGGGGGGAGAATGACAGAGGGTTTTAATGTAATACATTAGGGAGGGGGAGAATGACAGAGGGTTTTAATGTAATACATTAGAGAGGGGGAGAATAACAGAGCGTTTTAATGTAATACATTAGAGAGGGGGGAGAATGACAGAGTGTTTTAATGTAATACATTAGAGAGGGGGAGAATGACAGAGGGTTTTAATGTAATACATTAGAGAGGGGGAGAATGACAGAGGGTTTTAATGTAATACATTAGAGAGGGGGGAGAATGACAGAGGGTTTTAATGTAATACATCAGAGAGGGGGAGAATGACAGAGTGTTTTAATGTAATACATTAGAGAGGGGGAGAATGACAGAGGGTTTTAATGTAATACATTAGAGAGGGGGGAGAATGACAGAGGGTTTTAATGTAATACATTAGAGAGGGGGAGAATGACAGAGGGTTTTAATGTAATACATTAGAGAGGGGGGAGAATGACAGAGGGTTTTAATGTAATACATTAGAGAGGGGGAGAATGACAGAGGGTTTTAATGTAATACATTAGAGAGGGGGGAGAATGACAGAGTGTTTTAATGTAATACATTAGAGAGGGGGAGAATGACAGAGGGTTTTAATGTAATACATTAGAGAGGGGGGAGAATGACAGAGTGTTTTAATGTAATACATTAGAGAGGGGGAGAATGACAGAGGGTTTTAATGTAATACATCAGAGAGGGGGAGAATGACAGAGGGTTTTAATGTAATACATTAGAGAGGGGGAGAATGACAGAGGGTTTTAATGTAATACATTAGAGAGGGGGAGAATGACAGAGGGTTTTAATGTAATACATTAGAGAGGGGGAGAATGACAGAGGGTTTTAATGTAATACATTAGAGAGGGGGAGAATGACAGAGGGTTTTAATGTAATACATTAGAGAGGGGGGAGAATGACAGAGGGTTTTAATGTAATACATTAGAGAGGTGGAGAATGACAGAGGGTTTTAATGTAATACATTAGAGAGGTGGAGAATGACAGAGGGTTTTAATGTAATACATTAGAGAGGGGGGAGAATGACAGAGGGTTTTAATGTAATACATTAGAGAGGGGGGAGAATGACAGAGGGTTTTAATGTAATACATTAGAGAGGGGGAGAATGACAGAGGGTTTTAATGTAATACATTAGAGAGGGGGAGAATGACAGTGTTTTAATGTAATACATTAGAGAGGGGGAGAATGACAGAGGGTTTTAATGTAATACATTAGAGAGGGGGAGAATGACAGAGGGTTTTAATGTAATATATTATAGAGGGGTGAGAATGACAGAGCGTTTTAATGTAATACATTAGAGAGGGGGAGAATGACAGAGCGTTTTAATGTAATACATTAGAGAGGGGGAGAATGACAGAGGGTTTTAATGTAATACATTAGAGAGTGGGAGAATGACAGAGGGTTTTAATGTAATACATTAGAGAGGGGGAGAATGGCAGAGGGTTTTAATATAATACATTAGAGAGGGGGAGAATGACAGAGGGTTTTAATGTAATACATTAGAGAAGGGGGAGAATGACAGAGGGTTTTAATGTAATACATTAGAGAGGGGGAGAATGACAGAGGGTTTTAATGTAATACATTAGAGAGGGGGAGAATGACAGAGGGTTTTAATGTAATACATTAGAGAGGGGGAGAATGACAGAGGGTTTTAATGTAATACATTAGAGAGGGGGAGAATGACAGAGGGTTTTAATGTAATACATTAGAGAGGGGGGAGAATGACAGAGTGTTTTAATGTAATACATTAGAGAGGGGGGAGAATGACAGAGGGTTTTAATGTAATACATCAGAGAGGGGGAGAATGACAGAGTGTTTTAATGTAATACATTAGAGAGGGGGAGAATGACAGAGGGTTTTAATGTAATACATTAGAGAGGGGGGAGAATGACAGAGGGTTTTAATGTAATACATTAGAGAGGGGGAGAATGACAGAGGGTTTTAATGTAATACATTAGAGAGGGGGGAGAATGACAGAGGGTTTTAATGTAATACATTAGAGAGGTAGGAGAATGACAGAGGGTTTTAATGTAATACATTAGAGAGGGGGGAGAATGACAGAGTGTTTTAATGTAATACATTAGAGAGGGGGAGAATGACAGAGGGTTTTAATGTAATACATTAGAGAGGGGGGAGAATGACAGAGTGTTTTAATGTAATACATTAGAGAGGGGGAGAATGACAGAGGGTTTTAATGTAATACATTAGAGAGGGGGAGAATGACAGAGGGTTTTAATGTAATACATTAGAGAGGGGGAGAATGACAGAGGGTTTTAATGTAATACATTAGAGAGGGGGAGAATAACAGAGGGTTTTAATGTAATACATCAGAGAGGGGGAGAATGACAGAGGGTTTTAATGTAATACATTAGAGAGGGGGAGAATGACAGAGCGTTTTAATGTAATACATTAGAGAGGGGGGAGAATGACAGAGGGTTTTAATGTAATACATTAGGGAGGGGGAGAATGACAGAGGGTTTTAATGTAATACATTAGAGAGGGGGAGAATAACAGAGCGTTTTAATGTAATACATTAGAGAGGGGGGAGAATGACAGAGTGTTTTAATGTAATACATTAGAGAGGGGGAGAATGACAGAGGGTTTTAATGTAATACATTAGAGAGGGGGAGAATGACAGAGGGTTTTAATGTAATACATTAGAGAGGGGGGAGAATGACAGAGGGTTTTAATGTAATACATCAGAGAGGGGGAGAATGACAGAGTGTTTTAATGTAATACATTAGAGAGGGGGAGAATGACAGAGGGTTTTAATGTAATACATTAGAGAGGGGGGAGAATGACAGAGGGTTTTAATGTAATACATTAGAGAGGGGGAGAATGACAGAGGGTTTTAATGTAATACATTAGAGAGGGGGGAGAATGACAGAGGGTTTTAATGTAATACATTAGAGAGGGGGAGAATGACAGAGGGTTTTAATGTAATACATTAGAGAGGGGGGAGAATGACAGAGTGTTTTAATGTAATACATTAGAGAGGGGGAGAATGACAGAGGGTTTTAATGTAATACATTAGAGAGGGGGGAGAATGACAGAGTGTTTTAATGTAATACATTAGAGAGGGGGAGAATGACAGAGGGTTTTAATGTAATACATCAGAGAGGGGGAGAATGACAGAGGGTTTTAATGTAATACATTAGAGAGGGGGAGAATGACAGAGGGTTTTAATGTAATACATTAGAGAGGGGGAGAATGACAGAGGGTTTTAATGTAATACATTAGAGAGGGGGAGAATGACAGAGGGTTTTAATGTAATACATTAGAGAGGGGGAGAATGACAGAGGGTTTTAATGTAATACATTAGAGAGGGGGGAGAATGACAGAGGGTTTTAATGTAATACATTAGAGAGGTGGAGAATGACAGAGGGTTTTAATGTAATACATTAGAGAGGGGGGAGAATGACAGAGGGTTTTAATGTAATACATTAGAGAGGGGGAGAATGACAGAGGGTTTTAATGTAATACATTAGAGAGGGGGAGAATGACAGTGTTTTAATGTAATACATTAGAGAGGGGGAGAATGACAGAGGGTTTTAATGTAATACATTAGAGAGGGGGGAGAATGACAGAGGGTTTTAATGTAATACATTAGAGAGGGGGAGAATGACAGAGGGTTTTAATGTAATACATTAGAGAGGGGGGAGAATGACAGAGTGTTTTAATGTAATACATTAGAGAGGGGGAGAATGACAGAGGGTTTTAATGTAATACATTAGAGAGGGGGGAGAATGACAGAGTGTTTTAATGTAATACATTAGAGAGGGGGAGAATGACAGAGTGTTTTAATGTAATACATTAGAGAGGGGGAGAATGACAGAGGGTTTTAATGTAATACATTAGAGAGGGGGGAGAATGACAGAGTGTTTTAATGTAATACATTAGAGAGGGGGAGAATGACAGAGGGTTTTAATGTAATACATTAGAGAGGGGGAGAATGACAGTGTTTTAATGTAATACATTAGAGAGGGGGAGAATGACAGAGGGTTTTAATGTAATACATTAGAGAGGGGGAGAATGACAGAGGGTTTTAATGTAATATATTATAGAGGGGTGAGAATGACAGAGCGTTTTAATGTAATACATTAGAGAGGGGGAGAATGACAGAGCGTTTTAATGTAATACATTAGAGAGGGGGAGAATGACAGAGGGTTTTAATGTAATACATTAGAGAGGGGGAGAATGACAGAGGGTTTTAATGTAATACATTAGAGAGGGGGAGAATGACAGAGGGTTTTAATGTAATACATCAGAGAGGGGGAGAATGACAGAGGGTTTTAATGTAATACATTAGAGAGGGGGAGAATGGCAGAGGGTTTTAATGTAATACATTAGAGAGGGGGAGAATGGCAGAGGGTTTTAATGTAATACATTAGAGAGGGGGAGAATGACAGAGCGTTTTAATGTAATACAGTAGAGAAGGGGGAGAATGACAGAGGGTTTTAATGTAATACATTAGAGAGGGGGAGAATGACAGAGGGTTTTAATGTAATACATTAGAGAGGGGGAGAATGACAGAGGGTTTTAATGTAATACATTAGAGAGGGGGAGAATGACAGAGGGTTTTAATGTAATACATTAGAGAGGGGGAGAATAACAGAGGGTTTTAATGTAATACATCAGAGAGGGGGAGAATGACAGAGGGTTTTAATGTAATACATTAGAGAGGGGGAGAATGACAGAGCGTTTTAATGTAATACATTAGAGAGGGGGGAGAATGACAGAGGGTTTTAATGTAATACATTAGAGAGGGGGAGAATGACAGAGGGTTTTAATGTAATACATTAGAGAGGGGGGAGAATGACAGAGGGTTTTAATGTAATACATTAGAGAGGGGGAGAATGACAGAGGGTTTTAATGTAATACATTAGAGAGGGGGGAGAATGACAGAGTGTTTTAATGTAATACATTAGAGAGGGGGAGAATGACAGAGGGTTTTAATGTAATACATTAGAGAGGGGGGAGAATGACAGAGTGTTTTAATGTAATACATTAGAGAGGGGGAGAATGACAGAGGGTTTTAATGTAATACATCAGAGAGGGGGAGAATGACAGAGGGTTTTAATGTAATACATTAGAGAGGGGGAGAATGACAGAGGGTTTTAATGTAATACATTAGAGAGGGGGAGAATGACAGAGGGTTTTAATGTAATACATTAGAGAGGGGGAGAATGACAGAGGGTTTTAATGTAATACATTAGAGAGGGGGAGAATGACAGAGGGTTTTAATGTAATACATTAGAGAGGGGGGAGAATGACAGAGGGTTTTAATGTAATACATTAGAGAGGTGGAGAATGACAGAGGGTTTTAATGTAATACATTAGAGAGGTGGAGAATGACAGAGGGTTTTAATGTAATACATTAGAGAGGGGGGAGAATGACAGAGGGTTTTAATGTAATACATTAGAGAGGGGGGAGAATGACAGAGGGTTTTAATGTAATACATTAGAGAGGGGGAGAATGACAGAGGGTTTTAATGTAATACATTAGAGAGGGGGAGAATGACAGTGTTTTAATGTAATACATTAGAGAGGGGGAGAATGACAGAGGGTTTTAATGTAATACATTAGAGAGGGGGAGAATGACAGAGGGTTTTAATGTAATATATTATAGAGGGGTGAGAATGACAGAGCGTTTTAATGTAATACATTAGAGAGGGGGAGAATGACAGAGCGTTTTAATGTAATACATTAGAGAGGGGGAGAATGACAGAGGGTTTTAATGTAATACATTAGAGAGGGGGAGAATGACAGAGGGTTTTAATGTAATACATTAGAGAGGGGGAGAATGGCAGAGGGTTTTAATATAATACATTAGAGAGGGGGAGAATGACAGAGGGTTTTAATGTAATACATTAGAGAAGGGGGAGAATGACAGAGGGTTTTAATGTAATACATTAGAGAGGGGGAGAATGACAGAGGGTTTTAATGTAATACATTAGAGAGGGGGAGAATGACAGAGGGTTTTAATGTAATACATTAGAGAGGGGGAGAATGACAGAGGGTTTTAATGTAATACATTAGAGAGGGGGAGAATGACAGAGGGTTTTAATGTAATACATTAGAGAGGGGGGAGAATGACAGAGTGTTTTAATGTAATACATTAGAGAGGGGGGAGAATGACAGAGGGTTTTAATGTAATACATCAGAGAGGGGGGAGAATGACAGAGGGTTTTAATGTAATACATTAGAGAGGGGGAGAATGACAGAGGGTTTTAATGTAATACATTAGAGAGGGGGGAGAATGACAGAGGGTTTTAATGTAATACATTAGAGAGGGGGAGAATGACAGAGGGTTTTAATGTAATACATTAGAGAGGGGGGAGAATGACAGAGTGTTTTAATGTAATACATTAGAGAGGGGGAGAATGACAGAGGGTTTTAATGTAATACATTAGAGAGGGGGGAGAATGACAGAGTGTTTTAATGTAATACATTAGAGAGGGGGAGAATGACAGAGGGTTTTAATGTAATACATCAGAGAGGGGGAGAATGACAGAGGGTTTTAATGTAATACATTAGAGAGGGGGAGAATGACAGAGGGTTTTAATGTAATACATTAGAGAGGGGGAGAATGACAGAGGGTTTTAATGTAATACATTAGAGAGGGGGAGAATGACAGAGGGTTTTAATGTAATACATTAGAGAGGGGGAGAATGACAGAGGGTTTTAATGTAATACATTAGAGAGGGGGAGAATGACAGAGCGTTTTAATGTAATACATTAGAGAGGGGGAGAATGACAGAGGGTTTTAATGTAATACATTAGAGAGGGGGAGAATGACAGAGGGTTTTAATGTAATACATTAGAGAGGGGGAGAATGGCAGAGGGTTTTAATGTAATACATTAGAGAGGGGGAGAATGGCAGAGGGTTTTAATATAATACATTAGAGAGGGGGAGAATGACAGAGGGTTTTAATGTAATACATTAGAGAGGGGGAGAATGACAGAGGGTTTTAATGTAATACATTAGAGAGGGGGAGAATGACAGAGGGTTTTAATGTAATACATTAGAGAGGGGGAGAATGACAGAGGGTTTTAATGTAATACATTAGAGAGGGGGGAGAATGACAGAGTGTTTTAATGTAATACATTAGAGAGGGGGGAGAATGACAGAGGGTTTTAATGTAATACATTAGAGAGGGGGAGAATGACAGAGGGTTTTAATGTAATACATTAGAGAGGGGGGAGAATGACAGAGTGTTTTAATGTAATACATTAGAGAGGGGGAGAATGACAGAGGGTTTTAATGTAATACATTAGAGAGGGGGAGAATGACAGAGGGTTTTAATGTAAAACATTAGAGATGGGGAGAATGACAGAGGGTTTTAATGTAATACATTAGAGAGGGGGGAGAATGACAGAGGGTTTTAATGTAATACATTAGAGAGGGGGAGAATGACAGAGGGTTTTAATGTAATACATTAGAGAGGGGGAGAATGACAGAGGGTTTTAATGTAATACATTAGAGAGGGGGAGAATGACAGAGGGTTTTAATGTAATACATTAGAGAGGGGGGAGAATGACAGAGTGTTTTAATGTAATACATTAGAGAGGGGGAGAATGACAGAGGGTTTTAATGTAATACATTAGAGAGGGGGAGAATGACAGAGGGTTTTAATGTAATACATTAGAGAGGGGGAGAATGACAGAGGGTTTTAATGTAATACATTAGAGAGGGGGAGAATGACAGAGTGTTTTAATGTAATACATTAGAGAGGGGGGAGAATGACAGAGGGTTTTAATGTAATACATCAGAGAGGGGGAGAATGACAGTGTTTTAATGTAACACATTAGAGAGGGGGAGAATGACAGAGTGTTTTAATGTAATACATTAGAGAGGGGGGGGGGGGGATGACAGAGGGTTTTAATGTAATACATTAGAGAGGGGGGAGAATGACAGAGTGTTTTAATGTAATACATTAGAGAGGGGGAGAATGACAGAGGGTTTTAATGTAATACATTAGAGAGGGGGAGAATGACAGAGGGTTTTAATGTAATACATTAGAGAGGGGGAGAATGACAGAGGGTTTTAATGTAATACATTAGAGAGGGGGAGAATGACAGAGTGTTTTAATGTAATACATTAGAGAGGGGGGAGAATGACAGAGGGTTTTAATGTAATACATCAGAGAGGGGGAGAATGACAGTGTTTTAATGTAACACATTAGAGAGGGGGAGAATGACAGAGTGTTTTAATGTAATACATTAGAGAGGGGGAGAATGACAGAGAGTTTTAATGTAATACATTAGAGAGGGGGAGAATGACAGAGGGTTTTAATGTAATACATTAGAGAGGGGGAGAATGACAGTGGGTTTTAATGTAATACATTAGAGAGGGGGGAGAATGACAGAGGGTTTTAATGTAATACATTAGAGAGGGGGAAAATGACAGAGTGTTTTAATGTAATACATTAGAGAGGGGGGAGAATGACAGAGTGTTTTAATGTAATACATTAGAGAGGGGGGAGCATGACAGAGTGTTTTAATGTAATACATTAGAGAGGGGGAGAATGACAGAGGGTTTTAATGTAATACATTAGAGAGGGGGAGAATGACAGAGGGTTTTAATGTAATACATTAGAGAGGGGGAGAATGACAGAGGGTTTTAATGTAATACATTAGAGAGGGGGAGAATGACAGAGGGTTTTAATGTAATACATTAGAGAGGGGGAGAATGACAGAGGGTTTTAATGTAATACATTAGAGAGGGGGGAGAATGACAGAGGGTTTTAATGTAATACATTAGAGAGGTGGAGAATGACAGAGGGTTTTAATGTAATACATTAGAGAGGGGGGAGAATGACAGAGGGTTTTAATGTAATACATTAGAGAGGGGGAGAATGACAGAGTGTTTTAATGTAATACATTAGAGAGGGGGGGGGGGGATGACAGAGGGTTTTAATGTAATACATTAGAGAGGGGGGAGAATGACAGAGTGTTTTAATGTAATACATTAGAGAGGGGGAGAATGACAGAGGGTTTTAATGTAATACATTAGAGAGGGGGAGAATGACAGAGGGTTTTAATGTAATACATTAGAGAGGGGGAGAATGACAGAGGGTTTTAATGTAATACATTAGAGAGGGGGAGAATGACAGAGTGTTTTAATGTAATACATTAGAGAGGGGGGAGAATGACAGAGGGTTTTAATGTAATACATCAGAGAGGGGGAGAATGACAGTGTTTTAATGTAACACATTAGAGAGGGGGAGAATGACAGAGTGTTTTAATGTAATACATTAGAGAGGGGGAGAATGACAGAGAGTTTTAATGTAATACATTAGAGAGGGGGAGAATGACAGAGGGTTTTAATGTAATACATTAGAGAGGGGGAGAATGACAGTGGGTTTTAATGTAATACATTAGAGAGGGGGGAGAATGACAGAGGGTTTTAATGTAATACATTAGAGAGGGGGAAAATGACAGAGTGTTTTAATGTAATACATTAGAGAGGGGGGAGAATGACAGAGTGTTTTAATGTAATACATTAGAGAGGGGGGAGCATGACAGAGTGTTTTAATGTAATACATTAGAGAGGGGGAGAATGACAGAGGGTTTTAATGTAATACATTAGAGAGGGGGAGAATGACAGAGGGTTTTAATGTAATACATTAGAGAGGGGGAGAATGACAGAGGGTTTTAATGTAATACATTAGAGAGGGGGAGAATGACAGAGGGTTTTAATGTAATACATTAGAGAGGGGGAGAATGACAGAGGGTTTTAATGTAATACATTAGAGAGGGGGGAGAATGACAGAGGGTTTTAATGTAATACATTAGAGAGGTGGAGAATGACAGAGGGTTTTAATGTAATACATTAGAGAGGGGGGAGAATGACAGAGGGTTTTAATGTAATACATTAGAGAGGGGGGAGAATGACAGAGGGTTTTAATGTAATACATTAGAGAGGGGGAGAATGACAGAGGGTTTTAATGTAATACATTAGAGAGGGGGAGAATGACAGTGTTTTAATGTAATACATTAGAGAGGGGGAGAATGACAGAGCGTTTTAATGTAATACATTAGAGAGGGGGAGAATGACAGAGGGTTTTAATGTAATATATTATAGAGGGGTGAGAATGACAGAGCGTTTTAATGTAATACATTAGAGAGGGGGAGAATGACAGAGCGTTTTAATGTAATACATTAGAGAGGGGGAGAATGACAGAGGGTTTTAATGTAATACATTAGAGAGGGGGAGAATGACAGAGGGTTTTAATGTAATACATTAGAGAGGGGGAGAATGACAGAGGGTTTTAATGTAATACATTAGAGAGGGGGAGAATGACAGAGGGTTTTAATGTAATACATTAGAGAGGGGGGAGAATGACAGAGTGTTTTAATGTAATACATTAGAGAGGGGGGAGAATGACAAAGGGTTTTAATGTAATACATTAGAGAGGGGGAGAATGACAGAGGGTTTTAATGTAATACATTAGAGAGGGGGGAGAATGACAGAGTGTTTTAATGTAATACATTAGAGAGGGGGAGAATGACAGAGGGTTTTAATGTAATACATTAGAGAGGGGGAGAATGACAGAGGGTTTTAATGTAATACATTAGAGATGGGGAGAATGACAGAGGGTTTTAATGTAATACATTAGAGAGGGGGGAGAATGACAGAGGGTTTTAATGTAATACATTAGAGAGGGGGAGAATGACAGAGGGTTTTAATGTAATACATTAGAGAGGGGGAGAATGACAGAGGGTTTTAATGTAATACATTAGAGAGGGGGAGAATGACAGAGGGTTTTAATGTAATACATTAGAGAGGGGGGAGAATGACAGAGTGTTTTAATGTAATACATTAGAGAGGGGGAGAATGACAGAGGGTTTTAATGTAATACATTAGAGAGGGGGAGAATGACAGAGGGTTTTAATGTAATACATTAGAGAGGGGGAGAATGACAGAGGGTTTTAATGTAATACATTAGAGAGGGGGAGAATGACAGAGTGTTTTAATGTAATACATTAGAGAGGGGGGAGAATGACAGAGGGTTTTAATGTAATACATCAGAGAGGGGGAGAATGACAGTGTTTTAATGTAACACATTAGAGAGGGGGAGAATGACAGAGTGTTTTAATGTAATACATTAGAGAGGGGGAGAATGACAGAGTGTTTTAATGTAATACATTAGAGAGGGGGGGGGGGGGGATGACAGAGGGTTTTAATGTAATACATTAGAGAGGGGGGAGAATGACAGAGTGTTTTAATGTAATACATTAGAGAGGGGGAGAATGACAGAGGGTTTTAATGTAATACATTAGAGAGGGGGAGAATGACAGAGGGTTTTAATGTAATACATTAGAGAGGGGGAGAATGACAGAGTGTTTTAATGTAATACATTAGAGAGGGGGAGAATGACAGAGTGTTTTAATGTAATACATTAGAGAGGCGGGAGAATGACAGAGGGTTTTAATGTAATACATCAGAGAGGGGGAGAATGACAGTGTTTTAATGTAACACATTAGAGAGGGGGAGAATGACAGAGTGTTTTAATGTAATACATTAGAGAGGGGGAGAATGACAGAGTGTTTTAATGTAATACATTAGAGAGGGGGGAGAATGACAGAGTGTTTTAATGTAATACATTAGAGAGGGGGGAGAATGACAGAGTGTTTTAATGTAATACATTAGAGAGGGGGAGAATGACAGAGTGTTTTAATGTAATACATTAGAGAGGGGGGGGGGAATGACAGAGGGTTTTAATGTAATACATTAGAGAGGGGGGAGAATGACAGAGTGTTTTAATGTAATACATTAGAGAGGGGGGAGAATGACAGAGTGTTTTAATGTAATACATTAGAGAGGGGGGAGAATGACAGAGTGTTTTAATGTAATACATTAGAGAGGGGGGGGGGGAATGACAGAGGGTTTTAATGTAATACATTAGAGAGGGGGAGAATGACAGAGAGTTTTAATGTAATACATTAGAGAGGGGGAGAATGACAGAGGGTTTTAATGTAATACATTAGAGAGGGGGAGAATGACAGAGGGTTTTAATGTAATACATTAGAGAGGGGGGAGAATGACAGAGGGTTTTAATGTAATACATTAGAGAGGGGGAAAATGACAGAGTGTTTTAATGTAATACATTAGAGAGGGGGGAGAATGACAGAGTGTTTTAATGTAATACATTAGAGAGGGGGGAGCATGACAGAGTGTTTTAATGTAATACATTAGAGAGGGGGAGAATGACAGAGTGTTTTAATGTAATACATTAGAGAGGGGGGAGAATGACAGAGGGTTTTAATGTAATACATTAGAGAGGGGGAGAATGACAGAGGGTTTTAATGTAATACATTAGAGAGGGGGGAGAATGACAGAGGGTTTTAATGTAATACATTAGAGAGGGGGAGAATGACAGAGGGTTTTAATGTAATACATTAGAGAGGGGGGAGAATGACAGAGTGTTTTAATGTAATACATTAGAGAGGGGGAGAATGACAGAGGGTTTTAATGTAATACATTAGAGAGGTGGAGAATGACAGAGGGTTTTAATGTAATACATTAGAGAGGGGGGAGAATGACAGAGGGTTTTAATGTAATACATTAGAGAGGGGGGAGAATGACAGAGGGTTTTAATGTAATACATTAGAGAGGGGGAGAATGACAGAGGGTTTTAATGTAATACATTAGAGAGGGGGAGAATGACAGTGTTTTAATGTAATACATTAGAGAGGGGGAGAATGACAGAGCGTTTTAATGTAATACATTAGAGAGGGGGAGAATGACAGAGGGTTTTAATGTAATATATTATAGAGGGGTGAGAATGACAGAGCGTTTTAATGTAATACATTAAAGAGGGGGAGAATGACAGAGCGTTTTAATGTAATACATTAGAGAGGGGGAGAATGACAGAGGGTTTTAATGCAATACATTAGAGAGGGGGAGAATGACAGAGGGTTTTAATGTAATACATTAGAGAGGGGGGAGAATGACAGAGGGTTTTAATGTAATACATTAGAGAGGGGGGAGAATGACAGAGGGTTTTAATGTAATACATTAGAGAGGGGGAGAATGACAGAGGGTTTTAATGTAATACATTAGAGAGGGGGGAGAATGACAGAGGGTTTTAATGTAATACATTAGAGAGGGGGAGAATGACAGAGGGTTTTAATGTAATACGTTAGAGAGGGGGAGAATGACAGAGGGTTTTAATGTAATACATTAGAGAGGGGGAGAATGACAGAGGGTTTTAATGTAATACATTAGAGAGGGGGAGAATGACAGAGGGTTTTAATGTAATACATTAGAGAGGGGGAGAATGACAGAGGGTTTTAATGTAATACATTAGAGAGGGGGAGAATGACAGAGGGTTTTAATGTAATACATTAGAGAGGGGGAGAATGACAGAGTGTTTTAATGTAATACATTAGAGAGGGGGAGAATGACAGAGGGTTTTAATGTAATACATTAGAGAGGGGGAGAATGACAGAGGGTTTTAATTTAATACATTAGAGAGGGGGGAGAATGACAGAGTGTTTTAATGTAATACATTAGAGAGGGGGAGAATGACAGAGGGTTTTAATGTAATACATTAGAGAGGGGGAGAATGACAGAGGGTTTTAATGTAATACATTAGTGAGGGGGAGAATGAAAGAGGGTTTTAATGTAATACATTAGAGAGGGGGAGAATGACAGAGGGTTTTAATGTAATACATTAGAGAGGGGGAGAATGACAGAGGGTTTTAATGTAATACATTAGAGAGGGGGAGAATGACAGAGGGTTTTAATGTAATACATTAGAGAGGGGGAGAATGACAGAGGGTTTTAATGTAATACGTTAGAGAGGGGGAGAATGACAGAGGGTTTTAATGTAATACATTAGAGAGGGGGAGAATGACAGAGGGTTTTAATGTAATACATTAGAGAGGGGGAGAATGACAGAGGGTTTTAATGTAATACATTAGAGAGGGGGAGAATGACAGAGGGTTTTAATGTAATACATTAGAGAGGGGGAGAATGACAGAGGGTTTTAATGTAATACATTAGAGAGGGGGAGAATGACAGAGTGTTTTAATGTAATACATTAGAGAGGGGGAGAATGACAGAGGGTTTTAATGTAATACATTAGAGAGGGGGAGAATGACAGAGGGTTTTAATTTAATACATTAGAGAGGGGGGAGAATGACAGAGTGTTTTAATGTAATACATTAGAGAGGGGGAGAATGACAGAGGGTTTTAATGTAATACATTAGAGAGGGGGAGAATGACAGAGGGTTTTAATGTAATACATTAGTGAGGGGGAGAATGAAAGAGGGTTTTAATGTAATACATTAGAGAGGGGGAGAATGACAGAGGGTTTTAATGTAATACATTAGAGAGGGGGAGAATGACAGAGGGTTTTAATGTAATACATTAGAGAGGGGGAGAATGACAGAGGGTTTTAATGTAATACATTAGAGAGGGGGAGAATGACAGAGGGTTTTAATGTAATACATTAGAGAGGGGGAGAATGACAGAGGGTTTTAATTTAATACATTAGAGAGGGGGGAGAATGACAGAGTGTTTTAATGTAATACATTAGAGAGGGGGAGAATGACAGAGCGTTTTAATGTAATACATTAGAGAGGGGTTAGAATGACAGAGCGTTTTAATGTAATATATTAGAGAGGGGTGAGAATGACAGAGCGTTTTAATGTAATACATTAGAGAGGGGGAGAATGACAGAGCGTTTTAATGTAATACATTAGAGAGGGGGAGAATGACAGAGGGTTTTAATGTAATAGATTAGAGAGGGGGAGAATGACAGAGGGTTTTAATGTAATACATTAGAGAGGGGGAGAATGGCAGAGGGTTTTAATGTAATACATTAGAGAGGGCGAGAATGACAGAGTGTTTTAATGTAATACATTAGAGAGGGGGGAGAATGACAGAGGGTTTTAATGTAATACATTAGAGAGGGGGAGAATGACAGAGGGTTTTAATGTAATACATTAGAGAGGGCGAGAATGACAGAGTGTTTTAATGTAATACATTAGAGAGGGGGAGAATGACAGAGTGTTTTAATGTAATACATTAGAGAGGGGGGAGAATGACAGACGGTTTTAATGTAATACATTAGAGAGGGGGAGAATGACAGAGGGTTTTAATGTAATACATTAGAGAGGGGGAGAATGACAGAGGGTTTTAATGTAATACATTAGAGAGGGGGAGAATGACAGAGGGTTTTAATTTAATACATTAGAGAGGGGGGAGAATGACAGAGTGTTTTAATGTAATACATTAGAGAGGGGGAGAATGACAGAGCGTTTTAATGTAATACATTAGAGAGGGGTTAGAATGACAGAGCGTTTTAATGTAATATATTAGAGAGGGGTGAGAATGACAGAGCGTTTTAATGTAATACATTAGAGAGGGGGAGAATGACAGAGCGTTTTAATGTAATACATTAGAGAGGGGGAGAATGACAGAGGGTTTTAATGTAATAGATTAGAGAGGGGGAGAATGACAGAGGGTTTTAATGTAATACATTAGAGAGGGGGAGAATGGCAGAGGGTTTTAATGTAATACATTAGAGAGGGCGAGAATGACAGAGTGTTTTAATGTAATACATTAGAGAGGGGGGAGAATGACAGAGGGTTTTAATGTAATACATTAGAGAGGGGTAGAATGACAGAGGGTTTTAATGTAATACATTAGAGAGGGCGAGAATGACAGAGTGTTTTAATGTAATACATTAGAGAGGGGGAGAATGACAGAGTGTTTTAATGTAATACATTAGAGAGGGGGGAGAATGACAGACGGTTTTAATGTAATACATTAGAGAGGGGGAGAATGACAGAGGGTTTTAATGTAATACATTAGATAGGGGGGAGAATGACAGAGTGTTTTAATGTAATACATTAGAGAGGGGGAGAATGACAGAGTGTTTTAATGTAATACATTAGAGAGGGGGGAGAATGACAGAGGGTTTTAATGTAATACATTAGAGAGGGGGAGAATGACAGAGGGTTTTAATGTAATACATTAGAGAGGGGGGAGAATGACAGAGGGTTTTAATGTAATACATAAGAGAGGGGGAGAATGACAGAGGGTTTTAATGTAATACATTAGAGAGGGGGAGAATGACAGAGGGTTTTAATGTAATACATTAGAGAGGGGGAGAATGACAGAGCGTTTTAATGTAATACATTAGAGAGGGGTTAGAATGACAGAGCGTTTTAATGTAATATATTAGAGAGGGGTGAGAATGACAGAGCGTTTTAATGTAATACATTAGAGAGGGGGAGAATGACAGAGCGTTTTAATGTAATACATTAGAGAGGGGGAGAATGACAGAGGGTTTTAATGTAATAGATTAGAGAGGGGGAGAATGACAGAGGGTTTTAATGTAATACATTAGAGAGGGGGAGAATGGCAGAGGGTTTTAATGTAATACATTAGAGAGGGCGAGAATGACAGAGGGTTTTAATGTAATACATTAGAGAGGGGGAGAATGACAGAGAGTTTTAATGTAATACATTAGAGAGGGGGAGAATGACAGAGGGTTTTAATGTAATACATTAGAGAGGGGGGAGAATGACAGAGTGTTTTAATGTAATACATTAGAGAGGGGGGAGAATGACAGAGGGTTTTAATGTAATACATTAGAGAGGGGGAGAATGACAGAGGGTTTTAATGTAATACATTAGAGAGGGCGAGAATGACAGAGTGTTTTAATGTAATACATTAGAGAGGGGGAGAATGACAGAGTGTTTTAATGTAATACATTAGAGAGGGGGGAGAATGACAGAGGGTTTTAATGTAATACATTAGAGAGGGGGAGAATGACAGAGGGTTTTAATGTAATACATTAGAGAGGGGGGAGAATGACAGAGTGTTTTAATGTAATACATTAGAGAGGGGGAGAATGACAGAGTGTTTTAATGTAATACATTAGAGAGGGGGGAGAATGACAGAGGGTTTTAATGTAATACATTAGAGAGGGGCAGAATGACAGAGGGTTTTAATGTAATACATTAGAGAGGGGGAGAATGACAGAGGGTTTTAATGTAATACATTAGAGAGGGGGAGAATGACAGAGGGTTTTAATGTAATACATTAGAGAGGGGGAGAATGACAGTGGGTTTTAATGTAATACATTAGAGAGGGGGAGAATGACAGAGGGTTTTAATGTAATACATTAGAGAGGGGGAGAATGACAGAGGGTTTTAATGTAATACATTAGAGAGGGGGAGAATGACAGAGGGTTTTAATGTAATACATTAGAGAGGGGGAGAATGACAGAGGGTTTTAATGTAATACATTAGAGAGGGGGAGAATGACAGAGTGTTTTAATTTAATACATTAGAGAGGGGGGAGAATGACAGAGTGTTTTAATGTAATACATTAGAGAGGGGGAGAATGACAGAGCGTTTTAATGTAATACATTAGAGAGGGGTTAGAATGACAGAGCGTTTTAATGTAATATATTAGAGAGGGGTGAGAATGACAGAGCGTTTTAATGTAATACATTAGAGAGGGGGAGAATGACAGAGCGTTTTAATGTAATACATTAGAGAGGGGGAGAATGACAGAGGGTTTTAATGTAATAGATTAGAGAGGGGGAGAATGACAGAGGGTTTTAATGTAATACATTAGAGAGGGGGAGAATGGCAGAGGGTTTTAATGTAATACATTAGAGAGGGCGAGAATGACAGAGGGTTTTAATGTAATACATTAGAGAGGGGGGAGAATGACAGAGGGTTTTAATGTAATACATTAGAGAGGGGGAGAATGACAGAGGGTTTTAATGTAATACATTAGAGAGGGGGAGAATGACAGAGTGTTTTAATGTAATACATTAGAGAGGGGGAGAATGACAGAGGGTTTTAATGTAATACATTAGAGAGGGGGGAGAATGACAGAGGGTTTTAATGTAATACATTAGAGAGGGGGAGAATGACAGAGGGTTTTAATGTAATACATTAGAGAGGGGGAGAATGACAGAGGGTTTTAATGTAATACATTAGAGAGGGGGAGAATGACAGAGGGTTTTAATGTAATACATTAGAGAGGGGGAGAATGACAGAGTGTTTTAATGTAATACATTAGAGAGGGGGGAGAATGACAGAGGGTTTTAATGTAATACATTAGAGAGGGGGAGAATGACAGAGTGTTTTAATGTAATACATTAGAGAGGGGGGAGAATGACAGAGTGTTTTAATGTAATACATTAGAGAGGGGGGAGAATGACAGAGGGTTTTAATGTAATACATTAGAGAGGGGGGAGAATGACAGAGGGTTTTAATGTAATACATTAGAGAGGGGGGAGAATGACAGAGGGTTTTAATGTAATACATTAGAGAGGGGGATAATGACAGAGGGTTTTAATGTAATACATTAGAGAGGGGGGAGAATGACAGAGTGTTTTAATGTAATACATTAGAGAGGGGGAGAATGACAGAGTGTTTTAATGTAATACATTAGAGAGGGGGGAGAATGACAGAGGGTTTTAATGTAATACATTAGAGAGGGGGAGAATGACAGAGGGTTTTAATGTAATACATTAGAGAGGGGGGAGAATGACAGAGGGTTTTAATGTAATACATTAGAGAGGGGGGAGAATGACAGAGGGTTTTAATGTAATACATTAGAGAGGGGGAGAATGACAGAGGGTTTTAATGTAATACATTAGAGAGGGGGAGAATGACAGAGTGTTTTAATGTAATACATTAGAGAGGGGGGAGAATGACAGAGTGTTTTAATGTAATACATTAGAGAGGGGGGAGAATGACAGAGGGTTTTAATGTAATACATTAGAGAGGGGGGAGAATGACAGAGGGTTTTAATGTAATACATTAGAGAGGGGGAGAATGACAGAGGGTTTTAATGTAATACATTAGAGAGGGGGAGAATGACAGAGGGTTTTAATGTAATACATTAGAGAGGGGGAGAATGACAGAGGGTTTTAATGTAATACATTAGAGAGGGGGAGAATGACAGAGGGTTTTAATGTAATACATTAGAGAGGGGGGAGAATGACAGAGTGTTTTAATGTAATACATTAGAGAGGGGGGAGAATGACAGAGTGTTTTAATGTAATACATTAGAGAGGGGGAAAATGACAGAGGGTTTTAATGTAATACATTAGAGAGGGGGAGAATGACAGAGGGTTTTATTGTAATACATTATTGAGGGGGGAGAATGACAGAGGGTTTTAATGTAATACATTAGAGAGGGGGGAGAATGACAGAGTGTTTTAATGTAATACATTAGAGAGGGGGGAGAATGACAGAGTGTTTTAATGTAATACATTAGAGAGGGGGAGAATGACAGAGGGTTTTAATGTAATACATTAGAGAGGGGGAGAATGGCAGAGGGTTTTAATGTAATACATTAGAGAGGGGGAGAATGACAGAGTGTTTTAATGTAATACATTAGAGAGGGGGAGAATGGCAGAGTGTTTTAATGTAATACATTAGAGAGGGGGAGAATGGCAGAGGGTTTTAATGTAATACATTAGAGAGGGGGAGAATGGCAGAGGGTTTTAATGTAATACATTAGAGAGGGGGAGAATGACAGAGTGTTTTAATGTAATACATTAGAGAGGGGGAGAATGGCAGAGTGTTTTAATGTAATACATTAGAGAGGGGGAGAATGGCAGAGGGTTTTAATGTAATACATTAGAGAGGGGGAGAATGGCAGAGGGTTTTAATGTAATACATTAGAGAGGGGGGAGAATGACAGAGGGTTTTAATGTAATACATTAGAGAGGGGGAGAATGACAGAGGGTTTTAATGTAATACATTAGAGAGGGGGTGAATGGCAGAGGGTTTTAATGTAATACATTAGAGAGGGGGGAGAATGACAGAGAGTTTTAATGTAATACATTAGAGAGGGGGTGAATGGCAGAGTGGAAATGTCTGAGAACGCTACAATTAACAAGAGGCCCAGTCCAGCCACTCTCCGCTCTCACAGTCTGAAGACAAGACACATCGCTGGCACAGACTTAGAGAGGCCTGGACCTCTGTTCAGAGAAAATACTGTTGAAATTGGTGTTTTGTTATTCATAGCTTTTTCACAAACTCTACTTTCTCTCTCTCTCTCTCTCTCCCTGCACCTCTCTCTCTCTCTCTCTCTCTGTCTCTCTGTCTCTCTCTCTCTCTCTCTCTCTCTGTCTCTCTCTCTCTCTCTCTCTCTCTGTCTCTCTCTCTCTCTCTCTCTCTCTCTCTCTCTCTCTCTCTCTGTCTCTCTCTCTCTCTCTGTCTCTCTCTCTCTCTATACTGACCAGGGACCATTGGGTACAGGGTACTATTTGCGTCACACCAGCTGCGTCACCCCGGTGCTTTCAATCTCTGTCTGCCATCCAACCATTAAGCTTCATGGCAGACTCACACACACACACACACACACACACACACACACACACACACACACACACACACACACACACACACACACACACACACACACACACACACACACACACACACACACACACACACACACACACACACACACACACACACACACACTCTCTCTCTCTCTACATCTAGCCCCATGCCAGGCAGCAAGCTGGGTGACTGCTGCAGTAAACTGGAGCAGGTTTCAATTGCCCTATTCTTAATGTAGAGTGTGTGTTTAAATGTGTGTGTGCATCTGTTTGTGTGTAACGGGGCCCAATGAGACAAAATCACATATTTGTGTGAGATGCAGTTGGAAGGACTGAGCCGTCTGTGATGATCAAACGACTGACTAGTGAAAACAAACCGCTGTGACAAAGTGAGTTTTTCTGGCGTGGAGGTTTTAATCAACACACAAACGGCATGGACGTTTAGCAAACAAGTTTTAATCACGAGTTGCTTTCTAAAAAAGCCTCTCGTAAACCTGGCCAGGGTATAATAAACGCCTTGGTCGTTGACGCATTTTGACGCTGCCATGGTTACCAGCTATATAACAGCTTGTTGGTCATTTTTGATTATCTTGTTCCACAGATATCATCGTTGGTTTGAACTTCATGAAATACACACATTACTGACATTCTAACACAGTTATAAAGTTAGAATATAAAACAGGATATTAGATAAGGATGCTGATGTAATCCTGTACAATTATATTTATTTATATCATATATTATATCATATTTCATGAAATGTACTTTTCTTTGAGGAAAAAAAAACCACATACCAAAACAAATTCAACAACAATTGCATATGCTTACCAGCGTAAAATCATTTAAAAACGTTATTTCTATGAAATGTGATGAGCTCGCGGCAGCATTATAACACAATAGATCTGGCCCAGAATGGCTCTGTCTTATGCCTGTGACTATATCCAGGACAGAACTGTTCAGCACAATCCAATGCCCTCTTTAGGGAATTGGATTTCTTCCAAAATAATCTATTTAAAAATCTATTTAAAAACCTATTTAAAAAATCTATTTCAGGTCCCATGGTCTGAATTCAGAATATTGGTTAAAATAACCTAGGACCACAGTCTTGGTGTGAATATCATACAATTCGTCCAACAATGACACGCCATCCCCTTAAGTAGTGAAATAGTGTACTTCTGTTGAACAGGGACGATAGGTTGCTCATCAAAAGTAATGCATTTTATACGGTACAAGGTGCATTTGGGACTAAGCCCTGGTCTTGTCAGATAATAACCATAGTATATTCTTATTTTCCTTTTCCAAGTTTTCGTAAAAGGCTCCGACGTATTTGACCTTGCGTGGGGAATGGAGGACTCCTCTGGGAAAGAACTGGAAACGCTGAGCACATTTCTCATAGAGAGAACACACAGGGAAGTTGTCCACCTCTGCCACAGGTGGTGTGTCTCCACTGTAGGGGTCTGGGATTTAGACGGAATGTTGTTTTGTATCCTAGCAACACAAACATACAGAAGGTTTTGTTGTGGTCATTTGAGTAAAGTTGGGTTCTGGACTTCAGAGATGTTACTGTTGTGTTACTGTTGTGTCAATATGATGTTAATATGATGGCAATATACTTTACCTCCCTTATCTCACCTCATTTGCTCACATTGTATATAGACTTATTTTTCTACTGTATTATTGACTGTATGTTTGTTTTACTAGATGTGTAACTCTGTGTTGTTGTTTGTGTCGCACTCCTTTGCTTTATCTTGGCCAGGTCGCAGTTGTAAATGAGAACTTGTTCTCAACTGGCCTACCTGGTTAAATAAAGGTAAAATAAAATAAATATGATACTGTGATGTTACTATGATGTCAATATGCTGTTACTATGATGTTAATATGATGTTACTATGATGTTACTAGGATGTTACTATGATGTTACTAGGATGTTAATATGATGTTACTAGGATGTTAATATGATGTTACTAGGATGTTAATATGATGTTACTATGATGTTACTAGGATGTTAATATGATGTTACTATGATGTTACTAGGATGTTAATATGATGTTACTATGATGTTAATATGATGTTACTATGATGTTAATATGATGTTACTAGGATGTTAATATGATGTCAATATGATGTTACTAGGATGTTAATATGATGTTACTAGGATGTTAATATGATGTTACTAGGATGTTAATATGATGTCAATATGATGTTACTATGATGTTACTATGATGTTAATATGATGTTACTAGGATGTTAATATGATGTCAATATGCTGTTACTAGGATGTTAATATGATGTTACTAGGATGTTAATATGATGTCAATATGCTGTTACTAGGATGTTAATATGATGTTACTAGGATGTTAATATGATGTTACTAGGATGTTAATATGATGTTACTAGGATGTTAATATGATGTTACTAGGATGTTAATATGATGTTACTATGATGTTACTAGGATGTTACTATGATGTTAATATGATGTTACTAGGATGTTAATATGATGTTACTATGATGTTACTAGGATGTTAATATGATGTTACTAGGATGTTAATATGATGTTACTATGATGTTACTAGGATGTTAATATGATGTTACTATGATGTTAATATGATGTTACTATGATGTTACTAGGATGTTAATATGATGTTACTATGATGTTACTAGGATGTTAATATGATGTTACTATGATGTTACTAGGATGTTAATATGATGTTACTAGGATGTTACTAGGATGTTAATATGATGTTACTATGATGTTAATATGATGTTACTATGATGTTACTAGGATGTTAATATGATGTTACTAGGATGTTAATATGATGTTACTAGGATGTTAATATGATGTTACTATGATGTTACTAGGATGTTAATATGATGTTACTATGATGTTAATATGATGTTACTATGATGTTACTAGGATGTTAATATGATGTTACTATGATGTTACTAGGATGTTAATATGATGTTAATATGATGTTACTAGGATGTTAATATGATGTTACTATGATGTTAATATGATGTTACTATGATGTTACTAGGATGTTAATATGCTGTTACTATGATGTTAATATGCTGTTACTATGATGTTAATATGCTGTTACTATGATGTCAATATGCTGTTACTATGATGTTAATATGATGTTACTATGATGTTACTAGGATGTTAATATGATGTTACTATGATGTTACTAGGATGTTAATATGATGTTAATATGATGTTACTAGGATGTTAATATGAT